>NW_008603653.1:5614-47646 GCF_000691845.1 Merops nubicus | reverse complement strand
CGGCCCTGGCCCCGGTGTCCCCCCTGCCCCCGAACAGCAGCGGGGAGCCCGGAGCGCATCCCAGCATCGCCGCTTCCCGAGGCTGCGCGTCCCTGTCCTGCCCCCGGGCCCGCCAGCCAAAGGCTATAGAGTCCCAGACCTTGAAAGGCCACCTCGTTCAACCCCCTGCACTGAGCAGGGGCATCTGCAACCACAGCAGGTTGCTCAGAGCCCTGGCCAACCTCCCCTGGAATGGTTCCAGGGATGGGGCAGCAACCACCTCTCTGGGCAACCTGGGCCAGGGGCTCACCACCCTCAGTGTCAAAAATTTCTTCCTTCTTTCTAGTCTAAACCTCCCCTTTTTTAGTGTAAAGCCATCACCCCTTGTCCTGTTGCAACAGGCCCCGCTAAAAAAAGCCCCCCCCATCTTTCCTACAGGCCGTTTTAAGCCGGGGTCTGGCTGGTACAACAGCTCATGGACTGGTCAGCACCAGGTGCTTTGAGGAAGGCCCAGGGATAAAGATACTTACACAGGACCAGGCTGCTCCCTTGATCTCAGAGACCTGCCCAAACTTCAAAATCCAAGTGAACATCTCAAAGACAGTAGAACAGGGGGAGACCACGACTTGTACATCACGCAAGTCAGCAACACAGGAACAACATCCCAAACTCTGGCATGGAAAGCAGCCTTACCCACATGCTGAATGGCTCTGCCCAACACGGCTGCTCTCACCAGGCTGTTGGTAAAGCAGGAACAGCCCTGGGCTCAAGGCCTTGGTCCAGGTCCTGAGCCAAGCTTCCCTACCTGCAGTTTCACATCACTTGAACCCCTGGGAGCTGCCTTCCAGCTTCCCAGATGTCCCTCAAAGCAAGCATCTCTGCCAAGCATTCAGGATTTCAATGCTTTCCATTTGTCCCCCTAAACTACCCAGACTGTCTCAAACACACACTGCCCTGGGCAAGGGCTCTGGCTTCACCAGAGTTGCTCAGCCACTGAGAGTCCCTCCATCATGTGCATGTTGGGCAGGCCTGGTGCCCCCCCGCCACTGCAAGGGGTCAGCCCCTCAGGAAACACCCAGCATGTGTCCCCAGCCCCAAACCCCCCATGTCAGCCTCCCTCCTTGTCAGCAAGCTCTTGCCCACATCACCAAAGCCCCAGCTCCAGCATCACGACTAAGAACTTGAAACACCTGGAAAGAAAAAGCATCTGAATGTGATTTTAAAAAGCATGTCCTGCACTCCTTGCGAAGGAGAGAGAAGTACATCCAGGCAAGCAGTGCCAGGGCAGAGGTGGGGCTGCTGCAGGCATATACAGATGCTGCCCCAGGTTGGGAAGTCACAGAGGGAGAGCCCAGCATGGGGGCAGTCAGGGACAGTGCCATTCCTGAAGATACGGATCAATCCCTTCCTTAGCCGCCACACCAAAGGGTGCCCAGATTTCTGTGCCTTGACCCCACTTCTCCAAACGTGATGGGATTTTGAAGAATCAACATCTCAGACAGCAGAAGAACCAAAATCTGAGTGTTTCTCTGCTTGAATGCATCAAAGATCAAACTTGGTTACCTTGATGATACTGTTTAATTTTCCAGCTCAGACAGGCAGGAGTGAAATGCAAACAAACCTTTATTTCCAACCTCAAGCTCCAACCTTCCTGCCAGACCGTGGTCAAAGCTGCACCCTGGAGATGCTGCAGATCTAGTGGCAGGCTCCCCACAAATCCTACAGCCCAGGAGTCATGCTTATCACTCCCCTAATTCATTTCACTTGAAACCAGAATTTGCTCCAAGAACAATTGCTTTAGTTTATAAGGTAACAGGTAGTGATGTAATCACAAAATGAATACAGCCCTGTTTATGTAGCACCAACTTCCCATGGATGTGGATGCAGCCAAGGGAAAAAAAAAAAAAAAAAAGTTAAAATTTTCATTTTGATGCAAGAAAGAAATTTTTTAATGGTGAGAAAAATCAATCACTGGAACAACCTCCTCAGGGACATGGTAGAGTTCCTATTGCTGAAGATTTTCAAGATGTGATTGAACACAGTGCTAGAGAATCTGATCCAGGCTCCCTTCCCCACGAAAGGCTGGACCAAGTGATCTTTTGAGGTCCCTTCCAACTTGGGCTGTTCTACAGGTCTATGAAAAAATGCACCTTGAGATTTATTGTCATTATTGCTTGTAAAACTAATGCATTTATCCACCTTTAAAATCATGCCCGTTCTCCCCTAAGCCACAGGAAGGGCTGTTTATAGGTTTCTAACAACACTCTTGGCATCAGCATCCCATCACTTTTTGGAATACGACACTGAAGGGCTTCATCTACTGCTCAAACAGCAGCTCCACCCAGCAGCAAGGGCTCATGGTCTTCTTGTGCTGGGATGTGGTACCTGGAACAAATAAATACAACTCCAGCAGCCTGAAGGGCTACAGGAGAGGCAGAGTGGGACTCTATCCCACTCCAATGACTACAGGGAAATTAATTTTCAGAGTTGGTGCTCCAGAAGGATGTTGCTCTTGCAAACAGAAGCTGCCATGAAGAAGCAGTGGGCATAGCCCAAGAAACTCGGTGTGAAGGGGTCGTTGTCCATGGGCGTTGGTTAAGTAGGGATGTAAAGGATGCTGTCTCCATCAGATGTTCAAAGTACTCATCAAGCACTAGCAGTTGGAATGGAAGAGCTTCAGATCCCACACACGCACATTTTACAGACTTGCAACAGTCAGAACAACTTTGAGCTTCCAGCTACACTTCTGAGCAGCCCCAGCAGCAGGAGCTGCTGCCATCCCCCCTTTGCCTACGGAGATCAGTGCAGAGATCCAGCTGCCAGACCCTTACCCAAACCCAAAGGGTAGTGGGAGCACAAATGCCTTTTCCCAAGGACTTCGAGAAAATCTGGGGCAGAGCAAGAAATTTCTCCTGAATTTTCACAAGTATAAGGCTGCTCCTAAAAACGGGACTCACTGCCCATCAGGACCCTCCTTACTGCCTGTACGATGCCAGGGTCTGGCCACAGAGCCCAGAGTGCGACTACAGCCCTCACAGCTCAAGGCATCACTGCTCTCTAACAAATCACTCTGTCCATTAGTTACAGCTTTGAGTACCGCGTGGAGAAGCCAACAGGACGTAGATATTGTGCTTCTGAGATCATTAAGGCAACAGAAGACATGTGTTGACCCAGACATACTTCCCTAGCTACGTACTTGCTCCTACTCAGCATTATGGTATGCTGGACCTTGGAAGAGCCCTGACTCGCATGAGAAATGTCCTCCCTCACCCCAGCAGCATGGGAATGGCTCTGCTGGGAGGCTTCGAGTCATCCAGCAAAGCACAAAGCAGGAGGAGCAGGCAACAAAGGAGCTCCTGCCCCAGGGTTAGCCAAGTTCAACAGAGCCCCGTTGAGAAGCCTTACCTGTGCTGTCAGGGGAGAGATGAGTTGTGCCCCACAGAGGGATTGTATTTAATGGAGATGAACAAGAATTTCAGCAGATTTAAGAGCAGACACCAGGAAATGGATAATGCTTCATACCTTGACATGCCTCAGACAACTGCGGGAATGCATCCGCTGGCCAGGCAGCAGCAGGCAGCCAAGAGTGGGCTGGGAGCAGCACACTGAGAACACAACCCTCTGCAGCCTCCTAAAACCCAAACCCTCCCCCGAGAGACAGCCTGCATGGACCTACTGTTAAATGGACCCAAACTGCAGTCACAGCAGGTGGCTACAGAACATCCAGGATGAAGGTAAATGAAGAAGAAACTCGGGTGACAAGAGCTGCAGGTAGATTTTACAGCACATAGCACAAGCCCCTGGCCTCAGGGGACAGGACGTGACAAGCAGCAGGGTCAGCACCGTGTAAGGACATGAGCAGTGGGACACCAACAGTAGACAGGAGGGCTAAGGACAGACCGACAGCCACCAGCAAGGGCAGGACAGGGAGGGTGTCAGGACTGGATGAATGCAGTAGGGTCTAACAACGGGGAGAACCAACCAGACCAACCAACCAGTGCCTGACCTGGTGTCCCGTGTGTGGGGTGTGCTGCAAGGCAGAGGAAAAACATCAGGCAGAACAAGGTGTATAGATGTGAGAAGACCGCTACAAAGAAGCATATCAGGTTTTTATCTGCTATTTTTTAGGAATAACAGGGACACCAAGAAAGCTGAAGCAGAAAACACAGAGTGATCAGAAGCAACTTCAACCCTTCGGCCCTGCTACATGTTTTAAAGACTAACTTTTATTTTTTTAAAAAAATTAAGAAACAAGCACCTTCCCTCCCAGTAATCCTTCACCTCCAGCATTCACGCACAGGTTTACTATACTTTCCTTTCCTGCTGGCTCAGTCCAGGCAGGTGGAGCTTCCCAAGCTGCTCTGAGGAACACTGGAGATGCTCTGGCTGGCTGTGTTTACCCAGAGAGGGGCACAGCCTCTGCAAGTGCACACTGCAAACAGGCCCTGTCTGCTTGCTGCTGGGGTCGTTCAGGGGCGCAGCATGATGTACAGACCCAGGTTAAACTCTGTATGAATACGCCCACAAACACGTACCCATAGCAGATGCATAACTGAAAGATTAACAAGGATGACCAGTGGGTTACTAAACAGATCCTCCTGTCTGGAGCCAAGCAGATTGCAGGCACCTCCAGGACTCCTCTGCCTGCTGCTGGGCTCTGCCTAACACCTACTATTCTTTGCAGTCAGATGTTACAATCACCTACTCACCAGCATTTAACTCTTAAAATGAGTTTTCACAGTACAGTTTCAAAAATGACGTTAATATTTTACCTGGGAGATCAGAGCTCCTTTCCCATCTGGCTGCACCCATCCTGTCACCCCACCACCGCAGTAAGCAAACCCCCACCGCTTGGGGTCCTGCAGGCCTTTTCTTTATAGAAGATCTAAGAGGCCCCCTAGCATTAACAATTAAGGCTTTGTAGAAAGATCTGGACTAGTCAAAAGAGACATCTGCTAGGGAACGACAGGAGCAAGACAGGAGAGCCATCTCCAGGCCACTGCCACCAAAGCAGTCTGGCAAGGCAGAGAGAAGGGGCAGATGTGAGGAACGTGACAGCCCCAGAATGCGGCTCCCCAGCCCCATAACTCTTGGGGAAGGAATAGATTAATTCAGAGCTAAGTCTTTTCAGGCAGTATGAGCTGTGGAAATGTGTGGGAGATGGTTTAGCCACATTGAAGTGGACTAGCAAGTTACAGGTGATTGTATTTCTTCTGCAGGCAGTACCTGAGACTGGTGCCTTGCTACAGAGGACACTCGGTGCCCAGGAGTGAACCAGGCATAGACCTGCAGCATCGCTTCATACCTTCAGTGCCTTCCTCTGAGGCACAAGGGATGGGATCCGGGCTTGGGGACACCTCTATGTGCAAGAAAGCCAGAGCTCTCGCTGGGCAGAGGAGACCCTGCGGGACATGCTGAGCTCCAGAGGCAGTGGCCTTCAAAGGGGAGAGCAGACCCACCACCCACCTGCCCCGTGTGGCGGCCCCACGCTGGGCTCGGGACTCAGCTCTTCCCACCCGCAGCAGAGCGTTCATGAAAAGCACGTCTAGGGCCAGAGCAACCACTGGGCCGTGCCCCCAGCACCGCAAGGTCTGCTTTCATCCAAGCTTTGAGGCTGGCACTGAAGCCAGAACCCAGCTGACTGTGGTGGTGGGGAGCCCAGGGAGGGCTGAGCTCCCTCCCTGCTCCCCTCCTCCAGCAGCACAGCAGAGCGGAGCCCACGGACCCTGCCAGGCCCTGGGAGCACAAGGGGTGGCACAGTTCACCCAACAAATCCAGGCTGTGCCATGGCCCCAGCAGCCAACATCATGGCCTGGTGGTGCCGTCACTTTTGTGCCCAAAATCTCACACATCGTTTTCCTCTGTCACCACACAGGGGTTTGGCATTCCCTCTGACGCTGCCCTAGCTGAGCAGCTTCCATTGCCTGTGCTGACCCCTCCAAGCAAGGACCTCAGGAGAAGACCCAAGACCAGTCCTTCAGGCCATCTATCCCTGCACCAAGCCCCCAGGCACAACCACCTTAGGTGAAGGCACATACCACACTGACTTATGCCTGGCCCTACCACCGAGCACACCCATCTGACCTGCCTGCTGCTGCCCTGCCCACAGCTCGCTGCAGCTGAACCACCCCCAGAAAAGCCAGTTCCAGCAGAACTCAGTGAAACACACACACCCTTGGACATCAGCATTTTGCAAATGTGCTTTTGGGAGTTAGCAAGAGCTCTTACATCTTTGCACAAAGACACTACCCCAGTGTCTCCCCGCCCTGCCTGTGGGGTCCCTGAATGCTGCATGTCCCAGGAAAGGGGGACAGCCAGGCTCAGCACGAGGGCTCTGTGCTCCTTGCAACAGAAAAAAAACAGAAGTGCAGCTCAAGGGCTGAGAGAAACCCACCCTTTGTGCTCTTTTCGAACAAAGAGTGCTGGATCACATCACTTAAGGAGTCCCCTTTCCCACCAGTGACCCTTTGCAGAGCCCTCCACCACCTCTGAACGGAGGAAGGGGACCCAGCACTGCACTGAAGATGTAATGGGAGATGGGAAAAGCCAAACCATGGCGTGACCAAACCACCCCTGCCACCCCCTCCTCTCCCCAATGTCCCTGCCTAGCAGAGGCCTCCCTGCAACAGCAGAGGCTCTCCAGCCCACAGCCCTGTGCTGCTGAAACACCCACCGGGCTCCAGCTACAAGCAGCTCTCAGGAATGCTTTGAAGTGGCTCAAACCAGAGGAGAAAGCACAAGAAGCAAGAGAGAGGAGAGAAAGATGAAGAGGTGCCATCTGCACTCTCCAGAGGCAGTGGGGTGTGGAGGATGCTCCTGCAGGTAAGTCCTCATCTGGGGACCCTGGGTGCTCTCCGCATGTCCCCGGATAGGGCCCAGCAGGTCTGGTACGGGCCAGCCGTGGGAACAGCTTTCTCTGGCCACAGTTTCGCTCCACCCTGGCTTGAGCTTTTCCTCTCATCCCTGTGGTTTCCCTCCCAGAGCTGATGCCCAGAAGCTGGCTGGGAACGCCCAGGAGAAGAGGCCCCATGCGCTCCTGGGGCTGCTGTGCTGTGCCATGGGGGGGCAGGAGGAGGAAGACCCTATTATTGGGCTGCAGCACGCCAGTACTGCCTGTTTTGGCACAGACACCCCTTCCCCCACTCTCCCTCTCTGATCCATCCCCACGCACGCAGGGAGCGAGCCTCATGGGTGATGCCACACTGCCTGTCCCCTCTCCCTGCCCACAGCCACGGCCATCCAGCTGCAGCACCTCTGTCCTCCAGCTCCACGTACCCGGGAGCACTTTTCGGAACTGCTCAGACACGTCCCATTAAGTGGGATTTGCAGGGAAAGCAAGGAATTAAAGGGAGTTATTCATTTCTCTGCTTACCCTCCTCCACCCTCCCCTCCTACCCAAGGCCAGCAAGGTGAAGCACGCGCCAGATCGCCGGCCACCAGCTCGGGCACCAGGCAGGGAAGAGCCGTGAGACTCGCGGGCAGCTCCTGCCCTGCCAAGCGGGCAGGATGGTAGGGCAAGAGCCGGGGGAAGATCGTTTGGCAAGCCAAGAAAGCTCAACCGCAACACACAGACAACACACAAACTCAGGAGCCAACCTTCAGAGCAGAAACGCGTCTCCATGCCAAGAGCTCGGCTGTTTTCCTCCCTCTTCCCGGCTCGCAGCTCTGAGCTAACAGGCTCAGCATTCATCCCCCCGCGCCGCGCAGCACATGGGAGCAGAGGAGGGGGAGAGAGACTCAAATGAAATCCAGACCTAGAAAGCAGTTTCTTTCCCCCCCCTCACTTCCCCCTCGCCCCCCTCCCTTGCTTTTGCTGGAACCACCTTCTGTCTAGAGGGCTCAGGAGGATGGGGAAAAAAAAAGAAAAAACTGCAGAAAGGAAGAAAAAAAAAAAAAAAGAAAGGAATCAGCTGAAATCCACCCAGAGCATGGCTGTTTCTCTTCTTAAAGTGCCGAAGCTGCAGGAAAGGTAAGATGGCAGAGGCAGAACATAACCTTAAAAGATCAATAGCCTACCTGAAATCCGGTCCCTCTCCATTACCACAGGATATATTTAGCATCCGCGTGTCACGGCCGTCCCTTTTTTCGGTGGCGTCCCCTTCTTTCCCCCACTCTCCCTCCCTCCTTGCCTCTTCCTCCTCCTCTTCCAAAAAAAGCTCTTTGTCTGGTCTAATTTCTTCAATCTGTTGCAATCATGAATGCATCCAAATTACCACATTTCCATGTGCTGATCATATGTTTGTGCTCCAAACTGAAGTAGCTTTGTCTCTTTGAAATGAAAAGAAAGAACGTGAGAGGAAGAGAAAGGAGGAAGAAAAACGGAAAAGGGGGTGCATGACCCGAAAAAATCCTGTAATTCCCTGAAATCCTCCACCAGGCACAGGAAAACTGGAAATCCCGAGTCCTCTGTAAAACAGTCTTAAAGCTACAGCATGTGAGTGTCCAAGGGGACGCTCTGGCCTCCACAGCTCCCTCTTAATATTCACCAGGAGATGCTTAAGGAACTTGGCTCCTCGCAATAACAGAGCGAAAAACTCATCCAGCTTCTGAAATCTCCCCCTGCTTCCCCGCTCTTATTTTCCTGCTGTTTCCTCTATCCCCTCCTCCTTCCTTGACTCCAGCGTTTTAAAAAGAGCACGGATCCTGCACATTCCCCACCCTGCCAGGTCTGAAGTTTTGATTCATGCATAAACTATTCGGCTGATGAAGGCTGACTTCATTCCAAGCACGACATCCTGGGCTGCTGCTGCGGCTACCGGGCGGGACCCCAGCACCACACGTTGACTCACCCCGGGCAGCCCCCTGCAGAGCTTTGCCACCAGCCCTGGCACCGAGCCTCCTCTTCACCTTCCTCCTCGCTGCAGAGTGGCGATAAGGGGAGGATTTCTGCAACCAGCCTGGAAGCGATAGTGAAAGTCTGTGCCCTAGATAGAAGTTCTCGGTCTTCTCCTTGGTCCCATGGTGGGATTTAAGAGCAGTTTCCTTCCCAGTGATGCCCAGGCAGGGCACAGGGGTGCAGAGGGAGCTGAGCAGCCCTGTGGAGCCTGTCCCCAGCTCCTCCTCTCCCCAGCTGGGATGGAGAGATACACGACTGCAGCGATGGGCTGGCCCACTCAGAAACTTCCACTCGGCTGGCAGCCAGGGCAGGCAGCGGGGACGTGGTTTTAGCACCTCTGCTGAGATGGTGCCTGTGCTGCCTGTGGGTACAGAGACGTCCAGACCATCCCACGCCACCCTCCCGTGTCATCTGCATCCAATTCCCATTGACAGAGCCTGAGTCACCCAGCCAGATGTGAGGGCACAGGCTCTATCCCCAGAGCTGGCAAACAAGCCATCCCCCCTGCAGCCAAGATGCAGGGATGGGAGATGCCAGCAGGGAAAACAGAATCACTATGGTTGGAAAGCACCTCTAGCACTCTCAAGTCAACATGGCTGCTGTGCAGGCCAGGTGTCCTGGCAGGACCCCCGTGTGCTCAGCACCATGCACGTGACCCTTTTTGGCCCCAGATTCTCACAGTTCATGTGGAAAATTCCAAGTGTGACAGCTGTGACAGAGCATGGCACCTGCCCCCATAGCACGGGCAGAGGGACAAATTGTTTCCTGACTGGATGAATCCACTTCCAAGGCAAGACTCTAGGCGTTAGAGGGGACCTTTGGCAGCCTGGACCTGCGCTGCTTTGCTCTCCATACAGTGTGTTTCCCCCCCGCAGCAGCTGGTGGAGCATCACCATCACCAAACCAGAACACAAGAGGTGGGCTCAAGCCAGCACCTCCAGCCAGCAGCAACCACAACAGAGAGCAGAAAACTGGTGGGAGGGAACCTTAGGACAGTCCATTCCTTAGGGAAATTTCTCTCTAATGCCCAATAGGTTATTCCCTGGGCAGGGAGGTTTAGATTCCATCCCAAATTCCAATTCATTCGCTATTAAAGCTCTGCATGCTCCTGCTGCCAGGGCCCAAGGCACTAGAGAGGGGACAATAAGCAGTGTTTTCGCCTGAAACCACATTTCCTGCCTGAGACCTTGAAGGGCCTGGGCACAAAGCAAGGGCCCAGGGGAGCTGCACAGCCCCACGCAGCACAAAATCCACCCTGCTGCCTCCCCCGAGCAGCCTTTATTGCCAATCTCCTTACACTGGAGAGGAAGGGAAAAACTCGGGGGAAGTACCAAGAAAGGAAAAAGGTGAATGGAAAGGAAGAAGGGATGGAGGGAGCACACACATTGCAGCCTGTAGACTTTAACCCATCCAGATCCAAGTGATGAGGAGGGACACAGCAAAGGCATCAGTTTTCTCAGGGTGGATCACCGTGAGGCACTCAGGGAATAAAGTCAAACAATGATCAATGCAATCAAGCTCTAAACTCATAAAACCTCCACACAGAAGCTTTTAATTCAAACTTCAAGTCTTCAGGCAAATTTTAACAGATTCACTTCAAAGGTGTGTCCCCTTTCAAAGCAGTGCTCACCAAGTGCTCCTGCCACTGCCACAGGTAGCAGTGCCACTGGGGTGTCTGTCTTTGAGAGAGGGGTGCTCAGCCACAGCGTGCCCATGATGCCAGCATTGGGGTTTGCTCCCTTCAAAGGTTTAGTTCCAGCACCCTTTCAGTCCCCCAGGTTCCTTGGGTTTTGAGCTCATCACATGCCTGCTTATGTGGAGCTCTGGGCATTGTACAAGTCTATACAGAGAAAGAAAATATATATTGTTTTCTAATACTACTGTTAAAAGGGTTGGGGAGGAGAATTCAAGCAGATTTAGAGTTTAGGAAGGGGACAGAGAAGACTCTCCCCTTGCTGGGGCCGTCTTTTGGCAAAATCACAAAGAGAAGGAAGATGCAGGAGCAACTTTTAGGAAACCACCACTATCTGCCACAAAGATCAACTCCTTTTCCATCTGCAAACAAGAGCTGAAGCAAGGTAGGAGCCATGCCAAGGCTGGCACAGGGCTGCACGCTTTCCCTCGCCCCACCTCGCAGGTGGAAACACCACCCCAGGTGCCAGCCAGCAGGAAGCACTTGCCAGGTGCAGAGAAAGCAAGGAAGGAAATCACAAGAAAGAGTCAACCAAACCCTGCTCCAGGCTCAGTTTCAATTTTATCTCTCTTGCACCTTCCCCAGGCTAGCCCAGCAACGCCCAAGCCCTTTGCTATGCAATAAGCTGCTGGCTGTGCACGAACACATAGATAAGCAGGGAAGGTGCTACAAAGGCAGCATGAGCTCACTCCCAGCTGTGGACATGCCACGGAGCCCAGGACATCTGTGGGCAGCCAGGAGGGGATTTAAGGCTTTTGACTCTGTCACTAGCCACAGCAGTAGCCACCATGGGACAGATGCCTGCAGGTGTATCCTGTTTGCAATTCACAGAATAGAATCACTGCGATTGGAAGGGATCTCTAGGATCATCAAGTCCAACCTCCATCCCAACATCTCCCTAACCACTAGACCATGGCCTCAAGTGCTACATCTACTCGTTGTTTGAACCCCTCAAGAGACAGTGACTCCACCACCTCCCTGGGCAGCCCATTCCAGTGCCTAACCACTCTTCTTGTCTGCCTCTCTGGGTTTATGCTATGATTCTATAACTCTTCTGTTGGATGAAATGTCACAGGAATTCTCTTCCCTCCCTACTACACACACACAGTCCCACAGTCAGAGCTGGCCACTTCTACCAGGCTTCACACACAGCAGGCAGGAATCACCTTGTCACCCCAGCCCTGCTGCTGAGCGAGCTGGAAAGGATGAATGCTGCAAGTCCATGCAGGGATCAGAGGTTCCAACTGCCTCGAAAGAGGTGCCGGGAAGCAGCCAGAGCAGCAAAAGACCTCCAGGGCCTGGAGAAGCAGGAAAAATGGGGATTCAACTGATTGTTTCACAAGCTCATCTATCTGCAGCACTGGTGAGCTGGGAGGAGAGTACGGAGGGGGAGGATAGTGCTGCAGAGCACAGCTTACCTAAATTAAATTACCTCCAGTGAGGTGTTTTCACATGAGGAAATACAGGTCCAAAATCAAACGGTGAAATCAAGTGTTACTCCATTATATTCCCTCTATGTCATTTACCCCCAGGCTGGACCCAGCCAGAACATGACACTATCTGAGCCTCCAATGACTGCTTCAAGAAGCTTTCATTTACATTTATATACACCTTGAGAATGGGGAAGAAAAAATTCTGGCTAAAATTCTCCTTTTCATTTGAAAAATACTCCCAAACCAATGGCAGTCCCCTCTTTCCAAGGGAGCTTCTTATCTTCTGAACGCTCCTGCCCTGCTCTCTGCCAGTTATTCTTTTCTTTGCTTCCCCACTTCATCCTCTTTCTCCCAGCAGCCCTGGATTGCAGCTCTTGGATGCTCCAAATTTACTGCCAAGCATTATTTTGATCCTCCTTGATTATTCCTTATGAAAACCTGTATTTATCCAACACAGATCCTCCCAAGTTATTGCTTTTCCCATGTCAAAGACCATGCCCAGGACACAGAGTCCCTCACCACCCAGGAGCACGTGTGACAGTTGCAGCGGGATTGCTAAACCAGCAGCAGCACATCTTCCCTCTTGCCCCAAGCCCACACAACCCCTTGAGATGATGCCTACACGAGTCTTGCTCTGTCCCATCCCATGGAGCCATGTATCTTTAAGGAGAGTCCCTGTAACAACTCTTCTCCATGCTGGCTCTCAACCTCTCTGCCTGAAAGCCTCAAACTCCCGGAAATCCCTCACATATCCTCCCTGGGCTTTCTTCTCATGCTTTAACACTCATGTGCTGAAGTATTAATAGCAGCTGGCAGCGCAGAGCGAAAGGCAAGGCAGGGGGACTGGACACGCACCCTCCCGGCAGAGCGCAGGGAGTCTCAGATGAATGTTAACTCTTCCACACTCCTCCCCTTATGGTTTCCTTCCTGGATTCCTCCCCACCATCAGTCTTGTCCCTCTCAACACTTACTCTTCTCCAGCTCACCACTTGAGCCCCCAAACCAAGGGGGTTGCTCTGTACCTGAAGGTCTAGTGATCATTCCCCACTGAACAGTTGCTGGGGGAAAGCTGGGCTCCCAATAGTACCATCACATTTCTTCTTTTGAACACCAGCCATTTGCTCTGCACCCTCCTGTCTCCCCAGCAGGTCACTGCAACAGCTTCTACCTGGCAGGAGGAGCCATTCAAAGAGCAAAGTCCTCAAGAGAGTTCCCACCCTGGTCTCATAAGTGGGCAGGTTAAAGGAAGGAAGATGACAAGAAGCCCTGCAAACACCTTTGGAAGTTGCCTTCTGATTTTCCTGGGCTTATTTAGTGAGGTAGGACACAGGTTGCATTAGAAACTGCTCCCCTCTGCTGTTTTCAAAGCAGCTTGCCCCAAGGAGCCCCAGAGCCCCCCAAGCTGTGGCACAGCGAGTCCAGCTCCTTGTGCATCCCTGGTGCCACAGACAGCTGAAAAGCTGCGCAATTTCTGGGCACAAGATGCCCAGACAGCACAAGCTCATAGGAAGCAATGCTCTGTTCCTGTATCTGGCAGCACCTCCTCTGGTTTCCGAGGTGGACCTCACCTAAGGACAGACCTGCTGAGCTCTTTGTTTCCCCTTCTTTGGGTGAATCCTTAAACACAGGGATTTTTTTAAATACTGCTGTCTGTGGGGCAGCCACAGGCAAGGGGCTCTCTCCATGGATTTCGCTGTGTCTGTCTACCACAACACAACAGAGATGTGCCTTGGTGTGGTGGAGCCAGAGGACACCGCCTTACCTTGCCTTAAGTCCCCATTGCTGAAAAAGGGCCAATCCACTGAAGGAGAGATGTCCCAGAATTGGGCAGCAGACCTTAGCCTCATTTAGTGGCAAAATCATTTGGGCCTGACACTTCTCTGAATTTCATAACATGCTTTTGACCAGAAATTAAACTACAGAAAAATTTAGGCCAAGAAAGGACTGCTCCATTGAGTCAATCAGTAAAGAACACCTCTTGCTACTGGTGCTTTCCTTAGACCTCACGCATTGCGTCCACGGCTACCAAAATTCTGGTGGAGTCTGCACACGTTGCAGATTAGTCCTGGACAGTGCTTTATCCACTAGCCCAGCTACAGAGCTGCCTTATGAACAAGTCATTCCTCTGCAATGAAGAGCACAAAACACAGCGTCCCTGTCTCTTTTGCAGTCCTGGGCACAAGATAAATATAGCAAGAAGGAATCAGTGCTCTCTGCCTAAGGTGCAATTAGGGGGTTTGAGAAGCACTAGCCACTGCCGGATGCGCCCGCCTCGGAGGCTCAGAGGATGCCTGTGGTGGGCAGCCAGGACTCGGGAATGTTCCTCTGCCCACGTGATGAGGGACACCAGATTTTGAGGGGAGGAGGGAAAGTTGAGTGGCCACAAGCCAGTCTGCCAACATGCCCAAGGGCAATTTGCAAACTGACATTTCAGCAACAAAAAGATGAAGAAAATAAACACCATGGGGAGAAGTATGTATTGAACCAAGAGCAATGTGACCACCCACAGCTCCTCAGGTAACCAGCACTTCCTGAGCTAGCACGTACAGACCAGGTCATGACACACCAACCCTCCCTTGGTTCATTTTTCCTCTGTTCCTAAGGGGCAGGATCTCGGAGTCCACAAACACTTCCAAAACTATCCCACACCTCCAGTGCCTGTTGGCACCTTGGCTGGAAGTGTGGCTTCTCACTCCCCAGCCCCAGAAAGGTTCAGCCTCACCTGCTCCACCAGCTCCTGCACAGGCACCTTGGGTCACCCACATCCCAGCCTGGCCACGTCCCTCGCAAGACATGGGCTGGGGTTGGCAGGAGTGATAAACTTATTTCTCTCTCCCAGGGCATTGTGCTCTCCTCTAGAGGACTGGGTTTTATCTTTTCTTCCATGCTTCACAATGGGATGACACAAATGAGATAAAACCACACTCCACCACCATTCCCCTTCCCTGCTCTCCCAGCCTTTTTCTCTGCTGCAGCTGATGTGAGGTTCTCTAAGGCTCTTAGAAGCTTACTACAGAAATGTCTGGTCCCAAGGTGATAACTCACCCAAAGTCTACTGCTCCTGTCCCAGGGGAGTTGCACTCTGCATTTCTGCATCCCCTTTCCTCAAGGGAACCCTGTGGATCTCATCAACACTCATCAAACCTGGTTGTTCAGTCTGGAGAAGAGAAGGCTCCTGGGAAACCTTGTTGCAGCCTTTCAGTACTGAAAGGAGGCTTGTAATAAAGCCCAGACAATCCCAGAGAGGTGGTCATTGCCCCATCCCTGGAACCATCCCAGGGGAGGTTGGCCAGGGCTCTGAGCAAGCAACCTGCTCGAGTTGCAGGTGTCCCTGCTCAGTGCAGGGGGGTTGGAACTAGATGACCTTGAAAGGTCCCTTCCAAGGCAAAGCACTCAGTGATTCCATCCTACAGGTAAAGAGCCCAAACATTACAGAGTATTACATCTCTGCTCATTCCTGAACTACTGATTTATATTTTGCTGTCTCTAGTTTCCTCACACCAGAGTCCCTAGTGCCAGATGCTGTATGAACAAAGCACCAAGAAGAGATCTACCTACTCACATGCACTGTCCAGTAGCCTTTGGGGACTAAAAGAGACTATACATAAGACTGGAGATGAGTCACAGGTATGTAAAGGATGACAAGCCAGTGCCCAGCACATCCCCTCAATAGCAAACAAGCCCACAGCACCCATCACTGCTCCTTAACTTCTCAGCTGTACACACAAGCACCTACACTCCCTCACAGAGTAAGCAAAGCCCATCTCTGCCCAGAGCACGTGGGAGCCCCACAGGACTCTCCCAGGCAGTTTGGCACCCACATGTCTGTGTCACACAGGCACCATCCTCCTCTGGTGTCCCTGCAGGAAACCAAGCCCCTGAATCGAGAGCAGCCTTTTCACCTGGAGTTGGGCTTTCCTGCAGAGCGACGTTGCTGCAGAAGGGACCCTCCAAGCTGGCTGGTGACCAAGCTTCACCCTTCGCTACTTTGCCCTCATGGTGAGAAAAACCAAGAGGACACATGTCAAATGAGGGCTTGTCACTAGGGAGCCCCAGGGGAGTTAGCAGAGCATGTGCATGGGGACACTCTGGCATGGAGATCCAGCAGCTGGGGTGACCATCGTGGTGGTTAAAACAAAAGGGAACAAAGACTGCCCAAAGAAATTCATATGACCTCATCCAGGGACACATCCAAAGCAATGAGGCTGCAACACAGCTCTCCAGTTAACCCTTCCACTGCTCCACCGAGGCTGAAAACATCACCCTGCAAACTGGTGCTGTGCATCCCCACAGCTTCCAGCTGGATGAGGAGTGCTACACTCACAGCCTGGACCCCAGCAGGGCAACAGGAAGCTAAAGAAGGATGCAATACAATTGAGAATAATCTGAAGGTCTGGCCCAAAGTTTACAGGAGAGGTTCCCAAATTCAGCCTGCTCAAATGCCACAGTTACACTTAGAGGGCTGTGCTGTATGGCGGGATGCCTGTGTCTGAGCTGCAGGAGATAAGTGATGGTTCTGGCAGCATTTGCCTGGAGAAAAACAACCTCAAAAACCCAGTGTTTTTTATAGCACCCTAAATTAGCTTATGTAACAGTAATCATGTACGCTCGGCTAGGGAGCCCCTGGCTTTTGAAATTTCTTTTTGACATTTTCACTACTTTGGTTAACCTGCAGCCTCACATAAGCCAATTTCTAAAGTCATTCTTTTACAGACTCCAGGCAGAAAGAGAAGAGATGGTCCTCAGGGCAAGGTACTAAATCTGGAGATGGAAACAAGAAGATCTGTTGCTTTATCTCCCTTCAACTTGCTGCATGAATTTGGAGCTTCACAAATTAGTGAAGCCTGATGAAATCCTGTTGACCCTGTTGAAGTGATGATGCCTGTTTAAGCTATGCCCACAGCTATGTGTGTTCAAGCTCTTCCACCCACCCAGCCACACATCTTTCCATTTCAGTGCCTTTGGGGAAGGATCCCCAGATTCACAGGCTATACATAATGCAGAGCTTTCAGCTTCTCTGCCGCTCTCCTTCCCCCAGCTCCAATAGTTATGGAGGCTCCCATTTCACAGGGAAAAATGTAAGGCTTAACCAGGGAGAAATAAAATAAGCCAAGAACTATCTGCATGTCATGTTGAACTGTTCACACAAGACTATATTCTCTCAACTTTTATTAATTCCAGCTACCAGCTCCTGCAGAGACTCCTGGGAGCCCCGAGGAGCCCGGCATTGCAGTGCCATCCTGATCAAGAGGGTCCTAGAGTTTGTGCCCTGAGCAAAAGCTCACAGGCTCAACCCCTACCAGCACCTTTGGACCATCTCACTTGTCCTACATCTCCAGCCCACACTTGTCTGCTCACTTTGGCTTCTGGCCTGCCTGTCTACCACCATTAAACTGAAGACTGGACAAGGGGCTCAAGCTGATGCAACCACTAAACAGCCTGCCATGGGGCTCCTTCTGCTTTATACCCAAGAGAAGTATCAGAAAGTGCGAGACCAACTGCCCCAAGGAAGGTTTCATGACATCAGAGAGCGCCCCTTCCTAACGCAACCCAGAGAGCTAGCCTTGAGCTTTGTGCCTCTCTAAATTATGCCCTACACTTCCAAAAAGCACTGAGACAAGTTGTGGTTGATCCTCAGCCAACTGCTGATGGTGCAGAAGCGGGGCTGCTAGCGCCCTGTCTTTTTTGGATGGAAAAGCTGTGCCTGCCCCGGACCGCAGCTGGCCCTGGCAACGTGCCCCTGCTCCGCTCGGACCAGCTCCAGGCAGCCATGCAGCCAGACAAAGGCTGGAACAGGAAACCTGAGGCACCTGCTCCCCCTCCCACCCCTTTGGGACCTCTCAGGAACAAAGCACCTGACCCACAAATGGCAGATCCCAAAGATCCCTAATGGCACCGGTCAAGGAGCAGTTCTGCTATGACACAACTTGGAGGTATCCTCCTCCCTGTGTTCACCTACACAGAAAAAAAAACATGCTGCTTTAGCTAAATTAGCTAAACTCCACCTTTTTTTGGACCCTTCTGCACCAGGCTGCTAGAGAAGTTCCTTCCTCTGTGCAAAAATGGGATCGTAGGCTGGAAACAAATCAAAGCAGAGAGCACAGCTGGCTGCCCGAGAGGAACACGATGCAGATTTCTTCCACTCCAAGTGCTCTGGGGCTGCTTTCTGGCCGGCTGGCTGGGGAACACATCGCTGCTCCGGATGGCAAATGTCAGCAGATATTTCCCACTTTCAAATTCATCAGATACAGTCATAGGGAAGTTAAGTGGGAGTAACTTCCCTGAGATGCTGTCCTTAACTTTGCCAAAATATCGCCCTAAGATACCCTCATCGGGTGATGGTGGCATTTTAGAGGCCACAATTCTGAATTCTGATGGAGACTTTTATAAAGGGCTTCTTCCCACTCCTCTCTTTTTTCTCTGCCTGTGTCTAAGTGCGTGTTGAACAGAGTCTCCAAACCAATCATAAAATTCAACCTTATGGGCATGGTCCCCTGTCCTAACTGAGGAGGGGCAGTGCCAAGCCCCAGATAACTTCCTTGTCCTTTCAGTCCTCAATCCAGGGTCTTTCCAGCTCCCCTTATCAGGCTGCACCCCAGGATGGTGCCCCTGTCCATGGTGAGCCACAACCCGGAGCCAGCCCATTCTCAGTCTGCAAAGGGCAAGGACCAAAATGACCAGCAATGCTACAGAAAGAAGGAACCAGCAGTGAGCCCAGCTCCATGTGCCTTCTGCTGAATGGGCCCTGCTTAAGTTTGGCTTAGCACCTCCAGAAATTGTTTCTGTACCAAAACCCGCAAGTTCTCTTTGTATACCCAGAGCCCTGTCACAACTGCAAGATGCTCGAACAATGTCTCAACCCAACATCTCCCCCTTCCCAGAGCATTCCTCAGATATACATGATACAAGCTCCACTTTTGCAGACAAAAAAAAACAAACTTAGACAAAGCATAGGATTGACACATCCCTAAACAGAACTATCTAAAGAAATTACAGCCCCCTACAATCCTATAGGTCTATAGGTTCCTCCAAGAAGCTTATTCTTCCCATTCTAATGTCCATACTCTAGCCACTTTCTGATAGCCTCCAGCTCTCTCCATTGACCAGCCTAGACAAAGTCCCACCTCATTGGTTGCCTGGGACTACACAACAGATCTGTACAATACAAAAACCTCAGCTCCAAAGCCCTGGAATCGCTACTTGTGGAGCAATGCCAGCTGCCCAAGTTATGCAATCACTTTCAAAGAGACAAGAAAAATTTAGAAGAGTCACAGAGCAAGGTTTCCAAAAGAGGTCATCATCAGATCTCTGGGTTCCTACCATCACTGCATGCCCCAGGGAAATATCTGGTGTGTGGATGACTGTGTAGCTGTCTAGATTCCGAGAGCTGGTGGCTATGGAAATGCATGTCATCCCTTTCTTTGTTTAGGGTGGCAAAGAGCCCAAAACAATGCTTCACTTTCAACCACTGCTCAGTCATCCCAACCCCAATTTATCTTTCACAGGAATAAAAGCTTCTGGGTGCAAGGCCAGATGTGCAGAGGGGAATATTTGGACCTGAAACAAGGGGAAATTGAGCTGTAGTTATATGGAGTAATAAATATTTACTGCAATGTAAACTGGAACACTGAGCTGCTCATTTGATTTTAACTTGAAAAAAAAAATTAAATTTCAAAAGTCTCTCACAAGAAAGCTAGGAAAGTATATAATTAGGGTCTAAAGAAAACAAGCTCAAACAAATGCACTGTGTCTTTCAATTTAGATTCTCTACACTCCAGTTACCTCTGGACTGGTACCAGTTCCCCTTCCTGCCCTTGGATGGATCTAAGTGAAAACATGCGGTGCCAGGGCTGAGGCTGCAGTTTTGTTTTTGCACATGCAGAAGATAAACACGTGCTGCAGTTCAGAGCTACCAGCTTCTACGCGGGTGGCTGGGTTTTGAAGCATCAGCTTTGAAATGCAGCTCAGTTCTGGACCAGCTGATTCTGCCCAGCAGCTTTAGCACCCAGACCAGTGCTGCAGCTACACACTACATTAGCCCTCGAGGCACTTTTCCTGCCATTTGATACGGGTTTGGGGTGTAGTGCCCTACTCTGACTGTATTTACACCCTCCCACTGATAGCTCATGACATCAGCATTGGTGATGGGGACAGTGGATGGCTGTGAAGCTCCAGAGGCAAAGCAGCGAGTGTCCCAGCAGCAGGGCAGCATCACGGCGAGCTGTGTCCCCTGGCATCCTGGCCACAAGACGAGTACCTGTCGCCGTGCCCATCAGCAGCACTGGCCGAGGGCCAGGCAGGCAGTGTCCCAGCTCCCAGGGCACTGGAGCACACGCCTCACCACAGGCCTGTGACTAATCCCCATGCCACATGTGCCCATGCCTCGACACAGCAAAGCTGAAATCGCCACCCCAGGAAGGCATCCCCAGGGTGGCTTTTTCTCCTCCCACCCACACAAAGGGAAAAGCTGAAAACAACTGTTTTGATAAGTACATCTGGGAGCTGAGGCAGGATATGAGGGCTGGGAAGAGGAACTGAAAAAGCAAATCGAGGCTGGAGGGAACAACTGGGAGTGCAGAGAGACCGAGGGGACAGGAGCAGATGAAAGCCCTGAGCCAAGCGTGGCCAGAGCAGGGTGTCGAAGAGTTGAGTGGTGTTTTTGGGGGGGGGGACAGGTTGATTGCAGCAAACAGCAGAAGCAACTGTCAGCATCCCAGAGAAAATGAGGTGGCAATGCCAAGGAGAGGTCATAGTCTCAGAGAAGGAGACATGAAAGAAGTTTTCAATTGCAGCAAAGCACCTGCTAAGAAAGATGAATCTCTGTGATGTACAAAGGACCTTATTCTGGAGACAGGTGCTTCCCATAGGCTTTTGAACTGTGGGGCAGCACAGCCAGCCAATGGGACCAGCAAAAGGAAAAGCCCAGAAATGGGCTGTTCCAGCTTCCTTTGGAGGATTTTAGGCAAGAACAGAAAAATTTTCTACTCACAAGGGATAATTTGTGACAGGTCGATGCAGGTAAGCACAAGGGACATCCCTCTGTCCCTGGGCAGTCCCAACCCCTCTCACACACACGGACTTGGGTACTCACAAGCACCAAGAGTTCTGCTACTCCTGTCCTGGGGCTGGAAACCACCTTTTTCAGGAAAGAAACCCTCCCACCTGCTTCCTTCCAAATCAAAAACAGTTTTAGAAACATTAAGCTGCAATTAGGAGTGTAAATTTAGGCCCAAGCACATATAATCCATAAACCTCCACATCCAATAAAAAATAGGAGCTAAGGAGAGTATGAAAGAGCTGCTAATTACTAAAGCTGTATTTTAACCTCGGGCAGTTCCTGCTTTTGTTGCCCTGTGTTAGACCCCTTGAACTGAGATGGGATTTTTAAATGATTCTCTCAGGATTCATTATTCAGGAAGTAATTAATATTTTGTTTTATATTGCTCTCTCTGTTCATAGTTTGAGTTTTTTTTAATATATATATACACACACATACATACTGCTCTCTTATATATACTTCTCACTCTTCACAGCATAGAGAGCCAGGTCTGTATTTATTAACAGCCAGTCTTGCCTTTCAAGGCATGGCCAGTGGACAGGATGCAGGAGATGTGATTTTTGAGCATTCCCTCTCACATTCTCTCAATTTTTGATATATTTTTTTTAATCAGATGTGGAGGTTTCAAAGACAGAAATTCACACAACTTACTTGGACTTGTCTGGTCACTGAGTCTCCGAAGTCTCCCGCTGGAGGTCCGGCTGATTCCTAAAATGAGAAGGTTTTAATGGGCCAAGGGAGTTAACGTGACAGTACGTGGACATATGTCCCCACTATATCTCTACATCTGTCAAGATCTGTTAGGAATCTGCTACATACAATCTCTGTGACCAAAGGAATGTCATATATTATTTTAAATAGAAGGACACTTGATGAGGCCCCTCCACCTTTCCCTGAAGAAGTCAAACAATATTCAAAAATATCAAACCCACAAACATATTCAGGACTTCCAGAAACACCAGAGAGAACTTCTGAAACCAGTAAGCAGGATACACACGTTCACCTCTTGCTCCAGGATATTTTATCCTAGGGGCATGTGTAGCAACGAAACCTGTCTCGAAGTGCTATGAGAGACGCTAAACCAGAACACAGATATCCAAATGTTGGGCTAATTCTGCTCCACCTTTTGTAATGAAAAAGTATTTGTCATACTCACTGGTGCAGTGTGTGGTTAATTCATTGGCACTGTACTGGAGAAAGATATGTAGACATCTTAAACTACCCTACAACATACGTTACTTTGAAAGACAAAACCCAGACACACATCTCCTCCATTCTCGTACCCATTTTGGGAAGTAACCAAGTCACTCCCAGATGCCTGCCTGCCCCCCAGACTCCAGGCAAGCCAGTGGAACCTGCTGGCTGCAGCAACGCTTCCAACCCACCAACAGCTCAAGTAATTTCTCTTCCTTCCCAGCTGCCTATTTGTAAAGGGATGACTGCCACAACACTCATTTCCCAGGAATGCTGAAAAACTCAGCAAGAACCAGAATTCACCTTAACAAGCCTTTAGTTAAATCTAGCCATAGACAGAAACCATACGGTGATTAATGCCTCAGTTTCTCTTTTCTTAGCATAATAAAAGTAGATACAATAAATGCAGTGGACTACCTCATGAGGGATGCTATACTCTGAAACTACTCCAAATGCTCTGATATGGGGGTTCTCAGAACCTCTGGCAGCTCCTCAGTCTCTGGTGGGTCCTGCTGGGAGAACAACAACTCCAGGATAGTGTCCATCATCTTGGACATGAGATGCTGGAGCTGTTGAGCTCCAGAACAGAGCCACAGAGGCTCCTCAGCTCAGTACCAACCCTGCCCAAGCAGATCAGTATTTTGAATCGGAACTTCTACCCTCCAAATGGGTGAGAAACTCCTGGATCTCTGAGGTGATGAAGTTCAATTATTTAAACTATCATCTTACTGTCTGCCACATCTGTTAGAAACTAACCAAAGGGGTTAAAACCAGCACCAATTTAAGCTGCAGGATACCCCTAAATGCTGATTTGTAACATAGCTGCAACCTTAAAAATCTTGTTAACTGGAAGAGTGCAGAATATGGGAAGCAAAAAAGAAAACACAACCCCTCAAAAAAAAAAAAAAACAAACAACAAAAGAACAAGGGAAAACCAAACAAACAAAAAAAAACCCCCAAACCCCCCACACCGCAATACCCCAACCATATACATACATATATTTAAAAAAAAAAAAAAAGGCAGGAAAACTTTCATACCAAGGAGCCCTGGGATGGAGGAAGGGAAAGGAAAAGAGCTGCCTGGCAAGTCAACATGGAAAAAGTGTCTCACTCAGAACCCTCTGCTTATTTATATATATACACCCACAGACATATATATATATATATATGCACATGTGTGTGCATTTTCTCTCTCCCTTTCCTCTTCCAATGTAAAACGTCTCTGTGCCTACAACGCTGTGTGAACCACAGGGCTGGTCCCTGGGGAATGGCCCAATCACAGCAGCACACAGAGAACTCCTGGCCAGCACCACCCATAGATGTCCCCTCAGTAAGCTCTGCCCCCCCAAACAGCACTGCCAAGGGGCCAAAAATAGAGCTGGAACTGTCCACCCACATGAGGAGCACCCAATCTGTCTTCTCAAGAGCTTTATTTGCATTGCAACCGGGCAGACTGCTGCTGCAAAGGCTGGGTCTATGGGCTAAGGTTCAACAAGGCCAAGTGCCAGGTCCTGCACAAGGGTCACAACAACCCCCTGCAATACTACAGGCTTGGTGAAGAGTGTCTGGAAAGTCCCCAGCAGAAAAGCACCTGGGAGCGTTAGTTGACAGCCAGCTGACTATGAGGCCGCACATGCCTGGGTGGCCAAGAAGGCCACCAGCATCCTCGCTTGTATCAGCACTAGTGTGGCCAGCAGGACTAGTGCAGGGATCATGCCCCTGTACTCAGCACTGGTCACACCTCAAATACTGGGTTCAGTTTTGGGTCCCTTACTCCAAGAAGGACCTTGAGGAGCTGGAGCATGTCCAGAGAAGGGCAACAAAGCTGGGGAAGAGTCTAGAGCACAAGTCTGGTAAGAAGCAGCTGAGGGACCTGGGGCAAAGGAGGCTCAGGGGAGACCTTCTGACTCTGACATCTCCCTGACAGGAGGCTGGAGCCAGGTGGGGGTTGGGCTCTTCTCCAAAGGAAGAAGCAACAGGACAAGAAGAAACACCCTCAAGTCAATGGGAGGTTTAGGTTGGATTAGGAAAAATGTCTTCTCTGGAAGTGTTGTCAAGCCCTGGCCCAGGCTGCCCATGGCAGTGGTGCAGTCTCCATCCCTGGAGGGATTTAAAAACTATGGAGATATGGTGCTGAGAGACACGGTTTAGTGGTGACCTGGCAGTGCTGGGTTAACGTTTGGACTTGACCTTAAAGGTCTTTTCCAAACAAACCATTTCTATGATCCCACACACACACTGACATGCAATTGCCATTAGAGTCAGCAAGAGAAGGGCTGAATTTTTTAGGTGCTTATGCACCATAACCAGCATTATAAATTTTAAGCATTTTTATTAAACCCAGTCCTTGAATATTTTTTTTTCTTAATTATTTTCTCCCCTCTATATGTCTGCTGCTTCTCTGGACACTAGCAAGAAAAGGAAACGAAAATTCTGCTCAAGAGTTTTAACTAGCACTTCTTGAGACAAGCTGCAAGAGCACTCGAGTCCTGGCTCAGCTCCTTGCTGAGAATGAAAACCTCTGCTTTGTGTGAGGGCAAGGTGCAGTGCTGAAGTCTGGCTTTCATAATTGCTCAAAACCCAGAGAAATACATCCCTTATGGGTGGCACACTGAAGAACAGAGATATGCAGCCATGCTGAGCTAGTTAAATACATCCTTTTATGTTCAAAGACTTAATTCAGTCTGCAGCAAAGCAGGACGGAAGAAGAGCAAGGAGCTTGCAAGCTTGGACAGGATTTCACATAGGAAATAAGCTTTATTCCCTTTAGCAACAACTCCAGTGGAAAAACACACAGAGGACTTGGAGCATTCAACACTGCACAGTCATCCCAGCATCCATACCCTGGCTGAGCCCAGACCTTTTATGCAAACATTTCTGAGAATCTACTTATCTTCCCTATCTCCCAGCTCCTCTCTTGGGATCTGTAATTACCATTCACACCCTTTTAAAATCTATAAACCCAAAGGTGGACAAGCTGAGCTGATTTGCTCTGCATTGGAGAGAGCATTAGAAGGAAGTTTTACTGGCAGCTGTTGCTTCACCGCCTGTTAACAACGCTAATAATACATAATGATGTTGTTAATCCCTTTTCAACAAAAGGGCAAATAAGGAGCAAAGAAGAATTCCAAAGAGGCTCTCCAACACCTTAACAGTGAATCTGGAAAGAGGAGTTTGAGCCAAGCCTGCTATCCATGATGTCCCACTGCCCCTCCACCGAGGGAGGATCCAGACACAGTCCTGGAAAGCAGATAAACAGCAGCGAGAGCTGGCAGCATGGTAAGACAAGAACAGAAGATCTGTCAGGAAACAAACAAACAAAAAAATAATTAAATAATGAGGAAGCAACAGCTAAAAATATGCAGCTCTGAACAGAGAGCCAGGAAGCCAGCAGTGCGGGCAGGAGAGGACAGCATCGACGAGCTGAGCGCGGCTCTCGGGGGTTACCTCTATTTATAGCCTGGAAGCAGCAGGCTGAGCCCCGGGTTGGGCTGCGAGGCTGCAAAATGAGAATCAAAGGTTTGCACCCTAGACACAGTGTCTATGAGTCTTCCCTCTTAACGCAGTTCAAATGCCCTCAAGCATTTTTGAATTTATTGTCGTGCTCTGGACTAAGAAACTTCATGAAATATGTTTTATTTAGCTGAAATTGGGACTGCTTCCCCACGTCCCCAGCAGGATGACTTCAAAATGGAAAAGTCCAACAGTTAGAAAGCAGTCAATCCAAAAACAGTTCGTTCAACCCAGCGGATGTACCGCAGCAGGACGAAGTTATAACATTTGCAGAGCTTAACCTCACCTTGGCTCACAGGCTGAGCAATATTTTTTCACGTTTTATAATCAACAGCTAATTCCCTCCAGATCCACAGGCTGGGACCATATGGCACAGCAGAAAGGCAGCAGAACTGAAGGACACTGGGCTTCACTGGGGTCTCCTTCACGACTGCTGAAGCCAAGAATCACTCCAACTGGGTTTTGTCAAGCAAGATCCCAGCCAGGCTCACACTTAAATCACTCCCTCCAGACAATACTGGGCCAAATGTTCTACTATTTCATGCTTCTTGCAGCTGCTGATATAACGCACCATGGATGTAAAACATTCCACTATTGAAACAGGAGCATCTTATAGATGCTTGCCCTCATGCAGAGGATGAAGACATGGTGCAGGGCAGCAGCAAGACCTAATCCAGCCTGTCTGGGGAAGCTGTCCTTCCTCTAGTGTGGCTTTCCCAGCTGACTTTGCTGAATCTGAATGAAGAGCTAACAGGAGAAATGCCAGAGATGTTTACCTCCTGCACACTCAACGTGTACCTTTGCCAAAACACAGTTTTTGCATGATACACCCCAAACTTTTTATGGATACATGTAATAGTAAAAAACGAGACCACTTAAATTTATTTTCTCCTTACTGTGAGTGATTCATGTTGTTATGTTCATATGATGTTAAAAAAAAAAAAATCAAAGGAACAAATAATTTCCATTATCAAGAGAAACCACATGAAGACAAACAATGAAGGATGTAACCCAGGAACTTGCCCTCTCTACACAGCCCAATAAAAAACAAAAAACAAACAAACAAAAGGACCCAAACTAAACAAAGGTTGTGTTGGAAAAGGATGGACCGAAACCAGCAGGAGATATCCCACACTGTGCTGGAGTCAGCAAAACAGCACCAGCTCCTCTGTGCAGCCAGCATGAGCATTGCTTCTGTTAAATGTATTTATTAGAGGGTCTGAGGTCAGATAATTCAGCTTCCTTCTTCACCCAGCACAAATGTGGCAGGGTGTCCAGACAGCACTGGAGACATCTCCATCCAGGATCAGTTTCCTCTTATGGACATTTCCACACTCCTGGCTCCCCAGAACTCTCTCCTGGGGTGTAGAGGTCTGGGCCAAGTCATGCAGCCATCTTAGACTTCAACTTTGATACTGGGGGTGGTAGGAGACCCCTCAGCAGGACAACATATCAGAGGTGTCTACAGCACCTACACAACAGTAGGAGATTTTAAAGCTAAGGCAAACCTTTAGAATTGGCTCCCTCCAGGGCAGGGTCTACACCAGCCTGTGCACTGCAGAGCCACCAAGCCTTACCTCCTCCAGTCACCTTTGTTATCTCCTCAAGCCACCCTGCTCTTGGTTAGGGAGGGTATCAGATGACAACAAGGATGTCATTTTGCTTGCCCTGCAGTAGATACTGAGCTGGCCCAGGTACCAGTGCTGGCTGCTGGGAGAGAGTTCTCCACTCCCTTTTAGGATGTGTATATCCATCCACTCATAAGACCATCTGTTCAGGACCATACAGAGCATGAAATTCTCTCTTTTTATCTACTTCACAGGTACCAACCAGGCAGCGGGCAAGAGAACTGCCTTCTGTGGCAGCTGCATTTCATCCTGCTTCACACAGAGAAGCTCTAAAAGCTCCTGAGATAAAATGTCTGGAGAAGACTTCACCAGTAATGAGGTCTGGAGCTGTTAACAGAAAGAATAGCCAATACATGGTTTGATCCATGCAACACAACGGCCACCTCAGTGGCTTCTCCAACACAGCAGATGAGCTGCTGGAGACTGAGCTGCAAGGTTTTAATGCAGACATTTTAATGAAGACATCACCTTCAGAGATAAAGCCCTGCACATGGAGCTGGGGGTGTCACTGAAGACAGTTGAGGACAGAGGGCTCTGGGGGAGCTGAGGACTGCAAGGGACAAGCATCTGTTTGCAGAGTGGCAAAGGAGGAAGACTCTCTATTACTTCAAGCCCAAGTCCAACGAACCACACAATTACAACTTCACGTCCATTAACTTGAAATCCACTTGCAACATTAACCTCAAAAGGAATATGTTTAAAATAAAAAGGAAAAAATTCATGTTCATTTCCAGCACTAATCAGAACCATGCACTGACGAATAAAAGACTTTTCCAGAGTCTGTGTAATAGAAACTCTTCACAAAGAAGCTGAGCGCAGCTAGGAAAAAAAACCTTCAACCAATGTGCATGGTTTCATTCTGCATCAAGTATCTCTGGCAGCAAACTGAGTTTTCACTGGGATGGAGGGATGCTGGTGGAATGAAGGGATGCTTTTCCCAGACAGCACCAGTAACAGACTCAGGAGCAGACCACTATCTTCTCCAACACAGCTACCACCACACTGATGCACCAACGAGCTGCAGCATGGGTCTAGGTTGAAGACCAAGCACAGACCATGAAGCCTATGACATCACCAACCTTTTCACTCATGTGGGAGCTGGATATCACCAGGATGGGAGCAGACAACACTGCTCATCATCACAGCACTGCTAACACAAGTGGAGCCAGTTCACACATAGCATGAACCCAGCCAGAGGCTGGGCTGCAGATAACCCTCAAGAAACCCACAGGAAAATTGGCATTAGCAAGATGCATATATTCCTACCACAATGTTATGCTTCTGGCATGTGCTGAACATTCTAACAGGAAAAAAATGCTCCAAAAGCTTCTGCTAATGATAAGAGTCCACAAGAATTAAGCCTCAATTTTTCCAACATTAGAACAGACTCTCCAAGCCCAGCAGCAGCCTGTCCAGAGCTCCTGGCCACAGCAAAGGACTAAGTTAGGGAGAAGGACCAGTCTTGCACATGGGGGTAGAAGATGACAGGAGACCCAGCACTCTAACCTTAGATCGAGTCTGGGCTTTGGTTCAAATTTTTAACTCAAATTAAACTGCAGTAATTCTCAGGAAATCAATTGATGCCTCCACAGAGATCAAGGCTAGAAAATTGCCTTGACTGACCTGCAAAACCCACACCACACATTTTTATCCTGTCATCGTGAATTCAAGCTCATGCTTGAACAAAGTCTTGGGTTTTCCGAGATGTTCAATCTCAACATCAAGATTAAAACATTGCTTTGGTAAGATGCTCAATAGTTAAAACAGCCTTCAAACAGCACAGAGACCAGACCTCTTCCCTACGTGTCTATTCCGAGGTGAGCAAACTCAATCCTCAGATACTCACTTAACAGAAATAACAAGATATTTCACTGCTCTTTGTGATCATCTGTTCTTTACCGCCCACAAATTCCTCCCAGCTGAGAGACATTCAGAGATACGCTGGACAACCATGAAAGCACACCAAAACAATTAGCATAAGCAGTTTTTCATATGAAAAAAGTGTTAGTCATCATCTGTGATCCCTCTGGTTAGAGTGTTTCAGTAATCTGGCTGGGCAGCAGAAGGGATGCCACGTCACCACACTGACACATCAGATGACTTGTGCAAACATGTATTTACAACACAAGCATCCACACAAATTGGAAAAGACTTGAAGAATGGGAGGTTGTATATATGGTTAGTTTTGCTGGATTATGTGTTTCTTAGTGGCAGGAGGAAAGGGGAAAGGATTTATAAAGGAATAGAAAGCTGTTCTTGTGAAGCTATGCTGGTTGGGAATGAATCTGGTAACTTCTGTCAAGTCTAAAATCACTTCCAGTTCACTGTTGAAGCTAATCAGCTTGCAAAAAGATCTTGTCCTTTTAAATTTACCCTGTCTTCACTCTCCTCATTTGCTCACACTCCTCAGCTTCTGAAATCCAAGAAAGCAAGCAGGATCCAAGAACCACAATAAACGGTGTCCTTCTGGCATTTTTGCAATAATACATCCCAGGACTTGCAAAGTCATCACAAGAACAGCTTGGATCCGGTCCCATTTTTTTTCTGTAGAACCTGTAGCATCCCAGGGATGGGAAGAAGGGAAGGTGCCTGAATGCACCCAGGCTACAGCCTTGCTCAAAGAAGGAAATAATGGAACTTTTACATGAACCAGCTGCTGCAAGAGCTTCAGCAAGCTTGATATGTGCTAGTTAATGATTAACATCCACAGCACAAAAGTCCTCAGGAGCCTGAATGGACATGGGATAAGGCCAAGCCGACAAAGCACAACGCAAACAAAGAAAAAACAAATGATCACTGCTCATCCTTCACCTTCCAAAACCCCCAAACAATTTCAGCGTCCCGACCCATGAGTGCACCTAACTTCCTCAGGTTTGCCTGGCAACAGCCGTGGATTAGTTGGAGAAAACCACTGTCAGATTTGAAGGAGGGGAAAGGAATTTTGAAACTGCAATGTGGTATTTCCATATGGATCGAATACTCCCAAGCCATCCCGCATCTTTCCTCCCTACTCCCCAGAACACTCTGCCTCTGACCACACAGGAGAACTCCTGGTGCAAACTTCTCAACACAGCACCTGGCTCTCTGCTGCACTCTAGCACTAGGCACAGCTTCAGCACCCTGTGCAGTAATGTGTTATTTCTGATTAAAATTAAAAAAAAAAAATAAATTAAAATTCATCCTCACTTTGATTTTAAATCCATTTCTTGCTGCCTTTTTGTAACCTCAACACAAGTTTTATTTTTCAGCCACAGCGTTTGCTCAGTGACTGCTCACTCCCTGCTCTTGTTTCAGACACACAACTCCCAAACTCCTGTTTCAGAGGGTCCCCCCACCAAAAACATCACTGGATTTATCATTGAAGCCCTGCGAGCCTGGGGCTGCCATCAGGATGTAATACAGACCCCTTCTGTCTGCCAGGCTCTGAAAAGCAAATGTTGATTTTTCCCAGAGAGGGATGGGGGCATATAAAGGAGAAAAGCCAAGAACAAAGCAGCAGCAGCTCACTAGCTGTGGGGCTGCAGGCGACAAAGGGCAGAGATTAAGGGTTCTCCTGAGCCTGGGTGACCCACCAGGCTGCTGGGCTGGAGACATGTCACTGCCTGTAGCTAGCAGGACACCCAGGGCAGACCTGGCCACTTTGGGCTCCCCAGCCTCTGTGAGTGACTCCTCATTCTCAGCTGGAGGAGATACTGGGCAGCCTTTGGGTTTGAGACCAGCGTCTGACTCTGAAGTCACTGTGAATTCACTCAGCTAGGGATTTTACATAGACACCAACGTGCAAGCCCAAGTCTCACTCCAGACTCGTGACAAGCTTCCCATGCAGTACAAGAGATGCTCCACTGCAGCCATGTAACATCTGGGCAAAGGAACCACTGACAGGTGAAGAAGCAGCTGGAGGACCAGTGTCAACAAATCCCATTCCCTCCCCAGCCAGAAACTTAAGTTCACAAGATCAAGATTCACAAACTGTCTGGTCACTTGATTGACAACAGGTCATCCTGGACAAGCAGTAAACTCAGGCAGGCTCTGGTCACTCTTGTCTCTGTACTGAACATTCACACAAATGTACTTAGGGGTACAAACACCACCCAGAGCCCTTTCACCTGAGCATCCCTAGTGCAGCAGCAGCCTGAACACACACAACTTGGATATGTTATACAACATATACATATATATATGTCACACAACATATATATGATCATACAACGGCTGGATCGCTTTGGTAGGACCCCTGTGATGCTCCAATATTACACAAAAATGCCTGAAAATCAGGAAGCCCAGGATTCAAGCTGAGGTTCAGAAACCAGCTTCCTGGGTAGCCCTAGACAAGAAATTGAAGTTCAGTATTACAGCTGTTCCCTTGATGACTTCAAATATTCACATTCTGAAGTTTAGCTTTAACCCAGCTCCAGTCACATCATGGTTCTCTGCTCATTTGAGGCTAACTGTGCCCTAGGAAGGTGCTGAGGTGGGTGGCCAGGGAGGACCAGTTCAGCTGCAGGGGCAAAGCCATCTGCAGACAGAGGAGTCAGGAACAGCTCAGCTGCCATCGCAGCTCTACCATGACTCGCTGCACGTACCCTTCCTCCTCCACACATCCTTTTCTCTGCCTACAGAACAAGTGTTGAACACTTCCTCTGCTTATAGGAGCTTGAGGGATATATTATTTAACGTTTTCACATTTTAGCTGTACTGTAAAAAATGACCCAGGCACCATCTATAGATTACTGAGATAATGCTCGCTGTACTTAAACATGAAGGAAGAAGGGAAATTACAATTTGAGACTCCAATGAAGCTTGTACCCATACAATTGAGGGTTTTCTCCTATTAAGTTTGCCACAGAAGTAGCCAAGGCAATCCAACTTCATAAGCTAATAACATTCTTTGAATGTTTTTCCTTGTCTCATGTAATTATATTTAATAGTGGCTGCAGCAGGGAAATTGTAATAGAAGAGGATTTCAGGCAATTTTTGGAGTGTATTTGAGTGCTTAATGTTGCAAATCAGCTCACACTAGAGTTTGCAGAAGTGCCTTTACAAACTGCAGTATAACTCCAGCTCTGTCTTAAGAGATGCTGCACTCACAGTTCTTTCTTCTCCAAGTCCAACACCCACAGGAAGACCAGCCACGGTCCCAAAGTCAGCTATATAAGCAGCTTAAAGCTGTGTCTGAGAGCTCAGCAGTCAACATTGAGATTAAATTTCCTGTGAGGTCCCCCTCTCCCCCCCATCTCTCTCACATGAAGGATTTAATGGAGGGCTAGGCTCCCAGAAGTACCCATTTTCCATGCTGAGCTGCACAGTATGACTGTTGTGTCCTGCTGCTGCACATCAGAGGAGTAAGGTACCCAGCACAACAGCACTAAACTTATTTAAAACTAAGATACAGAATCAATACATAAGTGTCAATGCCTTAGTGCCTTATTCTTTTAAATCTTTAGAAGACCAAAATAATTCTAGATCCAACACCTACCTTTCTGCCAAGCCATGCTCTCCAACAGTCAGCTCTACAGAGGGGCAGCAGGAAAATTAAGACACAGGTTCATTTAAATAAACCCCAGCTGTAGGAACCACCTCTACTTGATACTACTCCATGCTAACACTCTTCTCCCCAGGTACCAAGTGGTCCCAATTCAACTCCTTCCTCTAATGGGTTTCTGCAGCTGCCAGCAAGGGAAAGGTAAAGCACCCAGCACCACCAAACAGCTCAGCCCTGGCAAAAGGCAGAGTGAAATCACTCCTGGCACAGGTGAAAAGCAGTTCAAGTCATGGAGCACCGCCTGCAGCCTCTAAGGAAGCTTTTCTCTCTTAAAAGAAGGCTCACACAAGGAGACACAAAGCCTATTCTGTAGGCCTGGCTGAAAGGCAGCATTGTATGTGGGACATGGCATGCCTGGCATAAGGGAGCTGGGCAGCAGAGGTCTGGGCCTCATCCAGGACCACTCCCTCGAGATGTTCACCCCAATGAGACAAAAGTTCTGCCTCCACTATGAAAATCTGCACAGCTAAAAAAAGGCGATTGCTGCTATTTCTGCAGCAAAGACACGTGTATGCACAGAGCTGAGACCCGCTTGGTGCTGGCATGGATTCTCCCTGGAAAACTCAGCCTGCAGCTACTGAGCAACCCAAATCTCCACACACTAACTCCAGCACTGCCTAAACCCTGTGCTGTGCCAAGCAGCAGCACAAGAGAGGATTCCCAGCATGGTGAACCTTGTGGACTTGCTCCTTATGCCATAAAACCTGAGCTTGACTGCGTGTGACCTGCCCTGGTGCAGGCACACGCTGCTTCCAGCCAAACCTGGAAGGTTTTCTGCTGTCTGGAGGCTCAAGTCACTTCAGGTGAGCTCTACACCACCAGAGTTTATCACGCCTTTCACAAACAGCATCTTCCACAGTCAGAGGACTGCAATGCTTCTTGTCCAGATGGGATCCATGGCACTGCCATGTCCCTCTACTGTGAACCTGCTCTGACTTTTTGCATCCCCTGCAGGAACATCTCCCAGGCAGAAACCTCCTGCCCCTGTCCAGAGCTGTGGGATCAACCAGGGGCCGAGGGAGGATGCTCTGGGGGGATGTCAGGATTCCAGTCTTATCTCCAGAGGCTGAGATCATGGCTAGAAAATGCTTCTGTGTTGTCTCAGCAAGCTTCCTGCCGGCATCCCTCTTCCCCTCCACAAAAGCACCTCTTTGAGAGCAGTTTTGGAGCCCAAGAAGAACGTTCACTGGTACAGGCTAGATGCATTTGCCATTTCTGAGAACAGTGCCTGTCCTTAGCATGACCCAGCTGCTTCTCCAGCAGCTGTATGCTGAGCAGGGCAGGAGATGCTGCCACTCCTGAAAACTGCTGGTACACAAAGCAGTCACTCGCTGCATTGCTGCAAGCTGCTGGCCACATGCTTCAGTATCCATGAAGGAAGGATGCCCACTATTTAGGATCATAACCAGAGATCTCCAAAGGCTTGGGTTTGACTCCTCGCTCTGCCACACACCCCCAGGAGCCTCACTGCAGCACTCTCTGAGCATGTGCATGTGAAACATCTGTGCAAGAGCCCCAGACACCCTCCCCAGTCAAGACAAGAGACAGGCTCTGCAGCCAGTGAGTCACCTCCATCCCCAGATAGAAGATAGGGTGATTCATCTGACAGCCCCTGGCTGGAGAGAGGCTGCAGAGATGAGCTCTGATTCAGAGTTGCTTTTAGATGGCTCAAATGAGGCTAAATTAAATTCTGTGTTTGGTTTTTTTTTTTTTTTTTTCTCCAGTCCTTGGTCCTCCATAATACAGGATATTAGCTCTCTCCTTGCTTTAAGATCAATGTCTGAAAGGCTGAAGGCAGAGGAATAGGAAGCATTTTGGTTATCTGCTCGGTTATTAGACAAGGAGCAGGAGTCAGCAGATCTGATCTGAATGAAGCAGCTTGTTCCTCCACAGCTCAGCTTCCTCAGCAAGAAAGTGGCATAAGCATCTGTCTTTCCCAGAGAACTGCCCATGGACCCTTGGGGAAGGCTTTAGGAGCACAGGAGAAAAGGCCACATCTACTCACACAGCTCAGCCCCTGAAGCCTGTCTGCAGGGCTCTGCCCTGGGGATGCAAGCACAGGTAGACCCTTGCACTCCAGGAGAAGGTGAGAAACAGCCCTGTCTGTTCCTCCTGTTGCTCCTCCTGCCCTGAGTCTCTCTCCTGTGTGCAAACACCACACTGACCTCCAGGGCTCTTGGGCATCTGTCACCATCAGTTTATTTCCTAAGAAAGTGAAATGAAAACAAAACCCCACAGCTGCAACATTGTTTAATCTTGCAAATATTATGATTACATGATTTGAAAAGCAGGGGAGGCTGTTAAGCTCACAAAACAGAGGTCTTTACTTGGCTTATAGTCTTATTTTGCCTATGGTCTACAGGCAACAGAGATTGGGTGCTTCCAGGATGTTCTAAGGGATTATACCAAGGCACTTTTTAATCCAGAGCCCACTCTTCAAGCTGTGACCAAAGGATGTGTCATTCATTAACCATCAGAAATGGGAAATAGAGAGGTTATAAAAGATGATCTCAAGTGGGAATGAAATGTTGGTATGTTAGAGAATATTAGAATTCAGTTTAATCCGGATACACTGGAAGTGGACAACAAACAAAATCCAAACAGAATGCAGCGTGATTCAGCTAGGACCACTGCAAAGGCCTAGTCTATACACTAGATTCCCTCAAGTCAGTAGTCCCAGGAGCTTCCTACAAGACAGTCATGTCCTGCGTGGGCTGAATCATCAGATCTTATCATCATCAGCCACAGCAATAGCTTAGGGTGACAAGTACTTCAGGCAGGAAGGTGGGATGGAGCTGACTGCAGGTTGAGGTGTGCAAGATAGGCTGTGAGAACCCTGTAAATGAGACAGCCAGCAGCACCCAGGCTCAGCCCCAGGAGAAGTTCACCTTGAAGATGAGAATTAGAGCCATTCCCTTCACAAACCTCTGGTTCCTCAATGTGAAAAGTCATCAGGTGCCAGGCAGAGCAGCCCTGGGTGAGGAGCTTGTTTGCCCTTCACCAGCTTGTCTACCTGAGGTTCTACCATGCCCTTACGTTTCCCTTGTGTGCAAGAAGCCAGGACACATTAGATAGATGAAAAAAGCCAGAAAGCCTGACCACACGTGGCCAGCCTTGCAGCCAGCAGACTGCTCCTATCAGATCTTCATGGGTGACTGCTTCAGCCTGCCCCATCCCTGTAGGTGCCAAGGGAGCAGCAGAGACTGGTGGAAACACCCAGATGTCCTTCACTCAGCAGGGTTAACAGCAGGTCCTCCAGGCTGTGTTAATAAGCCATGATTTTTGCCTTGAAACCGCGAGTGCCTTGGGACTGGGCAAGGTGCTGCACGCTGCCTGCTCCAGCTCCAGGGGACAGCCGGGTGTTTGCTCACAGAGAAATGCAAACAGACCCACCCTGGCGAGCTTCGTCCTCTCCTAGAAATTCAAACAAGGTCATCTCCAGCTGGAAAGCAGGAGGGCATACAACAGCAGTGGGTAAAGCAGCTAGCTGCCCCAGTGCCTATTTGGGCAGCTCAGCCCAAAGGCAGCAGAGAGGTGGTGGGGAGGAGGAAGCCACAATTCATCAGCAGGGAATCTGAGCAGCCTACTCGCCATATGCACTCAGTTTATTGCCATTCTGAGCACTGGAGGAGTGTTTTAACACCATGTCTTCTCCTTTTCTGACCCACTGTTCTCTATCCCGTGACACTTTTTGCAACAAACCATGCAGATTTAAATATGCAACTTCTGGTCCTGAACACTCCTGATCTAAGCAGCCACTGTGTTTTTACCCTGTGGCTATCTTTTCTGCTGCCCAGCTGAAGAGTTAAAACCATACAAGTATTCAGATGTACTAGAGAAGGTACAACTCCCACATGTAGTGGCCTGAGGTCTGTCTGGGAAGTTCAGAGAGCCTTGTACCCTCTACCTGTGCTGTGAACATACAAGGGAAGCTCTGAAGGCTGCCAACTGTGCTGTTCATGGGAAAGGTGAATTCCCATGCAGATGTCCAGCCTCACTGGGAAGTGTTCAGAGTGGAAGTTACTATTTATTATTATAAATTCTCTCTATAGTCATGAGAGTTCATATTACCTCCTCAGACTATTTGTAACAAAGAAATGATTTCATAAAATAATTCAAGGGTTACTTGTATAGCTTTTACCTTCTCAGAGGATATTACAGGTCTCTTCCTGCATCCCTCCCAGTATGCCCTAGCCCAACTTCTGGCTATTTTAATTCATCCTAGCACAGAACTCTCTGTAGACATTGTTTCCTGTCTCAATATTTTCTCTTGCATCCTTACAAGGCTTGGTGCTTTCTACACTCCCTCTCCCAGAGCTGTTCAGCTTTGGCCCAGAAGCACATGGTTCACCTCATGTCTCCATTTTTCCCACCTTCACTGGATGTTGGGAGAGAGCTGCAGAACTGCTCAAAATATCTCCTGGGGTGTCCAAGGAGGAAACATGCTCAGGTCATCCGTGAAGTCACTGCCTCCACTGCAACCCTGCTCACTCCCCAAGGCCAGCAGCATCACAGGCTGTGCCACATGCTGGCTCTACAGCCTCCTCTCCTGCCTCTCCATGTTCCCATGGTCTCCCCCCAGCAATCTCCACCAGTGGAAATGCTCTGCCAGCACAGCTTCTCTTCTCACTCTTGTCTACACGCAAGTTGAGGGAAACATTTCTGACCCCTGCTATGCCTCTCAGTAAAGATCTGTCCATCAGATGGAGGAGCTTTGGACACAGAAGGATCTCCCCAGAGCTAGGAATGAGGACACTGTTTATTTTTACCCAGTACCAAAGCTGAGTTTTGGTCACAGCTGTGTGACTATGTCCTGGACCGACCTTCCAGCTTTTGGCTTCCCAGTGTCCAGAGCCACTAACCCTTCTTCTGTGTTACAAACTCTGCCAACAGCAGCCCACAAACTGTTTGCCAAGGCACAGCAGTGGTCTGTGAAAGGGTTTAATGCAGATGCCTGCAACAGTAGGCACCCAGCACATGAACATGGGAGGCTTTTCTGGCTTATATCCTTTCCCAGGGGCTCCTGTACTTACATTCATGTCCCAAAAGGCATAAAAGGCTCAGTAAGATCTACACATTAATCCAGACACATTATGAAATGACTTGTACTATCCCCTCTCCACCATGGCTCAAGTGCAGGGCTCTTACTTTTCCCACAATGATCTCCATAAAACACAAAACCCCCTGCAGCTACAGACATCCCCCTCCCCTCTCCCCACGACGTACCCTGTCCGAAAATCCTGATGTGTATTTTAAACCATTGCTGCTTGAGGAGCACAAGAAGCAGAGCAGCTCTGCCACGGAGGCACGTCTGCAACCTCCACAGATGGATCCAACTCATGAGGGCTGAGCTCATCCTTCCCAACATTAACTCATCGCTTCCAACGTGAACTGCAGGAATCAGCTGACAGATTCTCTCACATCACTGTTGTGAGGTTTATCTGACAAAAACCCACTCCGGGAAATAAATCCCAGCCTTGTGCTGCAGCTGCCAAGCAGGACAGGAGAGACCACCCAAGCCATGACATCCTCCAACAACCCACAGCACCAACAGCCTTTCCGTGCTCAGATGTGGGACTCACCAACTGAAGCATCTCACTTGTCAGTACAGGGATTTGGGAAAGCATTTACAGATGCAGATGAGTTGAATGACAATTAACGTCCAAGGGCAATTAGCTACAGTAACATTAGTCCTTCAGGCTGTGTCAGTCTGGGTTGTGCAGTAAATACCGAACAGCTCTAAGATTCAATCTATCTGCTAAAAAGAAAAAGATTAAAAATGGATTTTTTAATTCATTGAAATCCCATGATAAGACCTGATAGATTTGGTACAGCTTGGGCACAACTCAAACTTCTCAGTATTATGCCCGATTTGATAAAACATGCTCTCAAACACACCAGGACAGGACACCAAAGGGGGAAAAAAAACCCTTCATGTGGCAGACAGGGCTGCAAGAGCACAAAATAATAAGGATCTGAATTTAAGGATTTCCCATTGCTTCTGGCAGTTGACCTTAGATAAAAGCAACACAGCACACGACTCCTTCTATCACTAGAACACTGAAAGTTAGGGTCAGAAACCTTCACCAAAGCACACCAGATGACAAGGAGAATTACAGCATTCAGGACTGGACTGACATCATCAACTTTCAGTGCTTCAAATTAAATTCTGTGCAGACAATGAATGATATTTCATCCTCATTTCTACTAATTTAAATACATATATTGCTTTAATTAAAAAAAAATAATTAAGTCACATTGATTGGAAGATGGAAACAACACTAGGAGACCAGTGCAGTTATGGAGTGCCAGTGGTTATGGACCTGGGCAGGCTGGGAGCTCCTCACCAGCCAAGTTTGTGGGTGACACTTCTTTTGCAGCCCAGAGCTGTACCTTTCCTGCAGGCAAAACAAAGCCTGCAGCCTCCTTAACTCAGGTTTTTGTCAACTTTAAACCCATTTGAACAAACCTCTACCACCTCCCATCATCTATCACGTGCAAGTCCTTTGTCCTGACTTGTAACACGACAAGATCTGTTATTCTTCTCAGCAACTTTTATTTGTACATGTCCAGGCAGTTACAACTCAGTCACTGAGTCATTCAACAGCTCTCAGCAGTAATTGCTGAGGGCATCTTGTCCTCGTTTCCTTTGTTTATTCTGTCCATTATATAAAGCTATAGACAATCCCCATTTCCCTTGATAACATCAAAGCCAAAGCAAACTTGCACCCAGGGGCAGCCCTTGAGGAGCAGGACTCCAGCTCTCTCCCCAAGTATGTGCTTCTCGGTCTCCCTGGCAGGACCACCACAGCCTTCAAAGGGACGTGACTTTGGACAGCCCAGGGAACAACAGAGGGTCAGGGCCCCTCTGTATCCCCAGCAGCTGCTTCGAGTTCAGCCCCAGGAGGCCTCGGGGGGAGCTGCTGGGTGTTGAGCTCTCCCTCAAAGGGAGGTGGTTCCTCTGCAGACCATCCCTTGGTGAGCACGCTTTCCCCTGGGAACCAGAGCCCAAGCTCCGTTATTCCCCTGGTCCCCAGAATAGCAATACTCCCACACGAGGAAATTATGGACCTTGAGTATCACTGTGACCTTTTTAATTTCCATTATGCCTTCAGCTGTCTCCTCCCCTTATACTCCTTCTCTAAACAAATCTCAGAGCTGCACAAAGTGTTTCCTGTAAATAATACTCATTTGGCATGGACAAAGGAAAAAAAGAAAAAGAAAAAGAAAAAGCTCTTCTGCTACTAGTTCTAGCTTGCATCATCCTTCCAGTTTAACTTCCATCTGCTTGACTTGGGAGTCTTGAAGCCAGCACAGCATTTGAGGGAAATAGAGGAGACAGCTACATGCAAGATGCTTTGAACATCTGATTTGAGCCTGCCCTACTTGAAATTAAGAATTCAGGAGGTAGAGGTGACATATATTGTGCTTCAGATTGCCGTAGTGCGAGAATGTTAAAGCTTGAGCAAGAAGTTCACCATGAGCCCCTTGCTGCCCAGCACAACCAGCTGTTTTCACAAACATGGCAGCAATGGACAGAAAGTTTCCTTTCCCTTCCTCCTGATGCCACCCCACACTGATGCTGGCCTCTGCTCTACAGATGTCCCAGTCCCACCGAGCCCTGCGAGAGGCCGCTTCAGGCAAGTGACAGTGAAGCTGCCCAACAAGCAGAAAGGCAGGATTCCCTCTGAGGCTTCCATGGTGATGGATTGTGTCCCATCCCACAACAACTCCAAGAAAGGCCTTTGCAAACCTGTGCTGTCACTTGGCCAACGAGTGACACAGAAAGAAGCAGCTTCCCAGGCAGCCATGAACCCTCTTTTAAACAAAAAAACCCTTCAAAGGGTGCGTTGAGCCGCCCTCATCACTGGTGAGTCCCCACGGCCATGTGGGAACGGGCTGACTCCCCAGGGGCTGTGCTGGCTCTCCCACCACACTGCAACATGGGATCCCCATGGGGAGAGGGGGCTGTGTGACACAGCTACTCTTCCTGAGGACAGCAGGATGGGGTAGGAAGGAAAACTCCCTGGTGTGACATTAAACACACTGGCATGGCCAGCTGGCATCGCCCCTGGGGACAGGGGTATCCCAGACCCTCCTGCCTGGCACCAGGGAGCTTACAAAGAGCAAGCACAGATTCTGCACATCTATCCAACAGTTAAATCTTCACAGATTGCTGTGTACAAAGTCCTCTCCTCCCCCACAGAGCTTGCCTTGCCTTTAGATCCCACCTTCTGCTGCACATCCCCAGAGATCTCCTGGCTACCAGGGGACAGGTGACCCCACACAAGCAGCTCTGCTCGCTTCTGCATGCTGTGGTTTCTCACTTAGCTCTCTCCACAGGCTGCATCCCCTTGCTCCTCCCAAAACTTTTCCTAACAGATGTTGGGATGTTCTGCTACCTGAAGCAAGGCCCTACCACTGCTACACCAGCCAAATCTGGCAACAGCCAAGCATCCAACCAACTGCCAGTTGTGTGACACCGCTATAGGAGAATTTTGCCATAACAAGATTCCATCAATCATCACAAGCCATGTGACAACAGATTGGATTGGTCTTCATGGCAATATTCTGTCAGCATGTGAATAAAATATAACAATAATGTTTTTTGATTGGACATCTCACAGTTCCACCTCATTTTTGCAGCAAGGAAGCACAGAGAAGTTTGACAGGACTGATGCCAGCTGCCATCAACAACTCTTGCTATCTTCTATGCCACAGAAACAGACTGTGAGGCCTTGAAGGCAGCTGAGAATGGTCTGAGGATCAGGAGGCTTTCATACAACAGAGACTCCATCACTTTGTAGCACTCCAGGAAGGTTACAGGCACAACTACCACAAGTGGGGACGGGCACATTAAAAACCTAGTTCTCTAAAGCATACAACTTTTTAATATTAAATGAATTGTTGAAGTTTTTTAGCTATTAACCACACAGCACAGACTGGAGCAGTACTGCCTCTTGGCCATGGTGTTGGCATGGGAGCATGGTCTACAACACTGCCCTGCTCACACACCTTTGCCTCTGCCACCCATCATACACCAGTCATGAGAAATTAGGAGGGGGGGGAAGGACTTGCATATTGTCACCCTTTGTCCCTGTAGTGCTCAGGGCAATGGTACTCATCCCCTCTGGGCATCTCTAAACATGGCCAACC
>NW_008603653.1:0-5583 GCF_000691845.1 Merops nubicus | reverse complement strand
GAATGTCAAAGGCCACATACAACTGTGCATGCAACCCTGAGGAAGTGAGTCAGGCAGGGCTGGAGCAGGGAACAGCGTGATGATGCGATAGATGGGAGTGGTAAAAAAAAGAAATCAAGGGGGTGGTGGAAGAAAATATACCAGGCAGGACGTATGAATGGGAGCAGGGACTGTGGCTGCTGATCACTGTTTGGGAAGTGTGAGGTATGGAGTAGTCAGAGACAGGGTTGTGTGGAACAGGGAGCAAGTGTTTGCACCGTAGTTGGTTCTCTTTTGTCTGGGGGTCTAAAGCAAGGACAGTGAGCCATGGACATTCAATATAAACCAGCTTTCACACGGATCCAGACGATGCAGAGCATTCATACAGGTGGCCAAGCCAACCTGCAGGGCTCTCAGCATCCCAAAAACAAGATGCAGAGCCCTTTGCCTGCGCGCCAGCCTCCTGCTACTCTTGCATTATCGAGTAACAAGTTCATTCTGTAATCCTTGTTATTTTCCTTCCTGCTACTTCAATGGCACAAGGTATCAGTGTGACCACCAAACCATGTCATGAAAAGCTTCCACAGCCTCAGGCAAGGCCCCAGTGTTCCTGGGGCACTTCACCCCACGAGGGAACTGCCAGCACCACCACTTCTCTAACCTCAAGTCCTGGGCTCCATAACTCTCTCCTCCACACTTGCACTGACTTAACAAATGCTCCAGCTCTGCTCTACCACTGATGGAAGAGGAAAGAATCCCAGGCCAGGCTTCACTGCTCTGATTGAGTACAAAGACCTGGAAGAGGGAGAAGACAGGGATGGGGCAGCAAAAGAGCTGAAACAGCATCCTCTGAGCAAGGTGAAAGACAGGAGTCAATCATAAGCAACATGACAACCCAGCACAGAAACTTTTGCCTTTTATAAAAGCAGACACACAAAGAGCAGCCCAACAATCAGCCTGCTGGGATCCACAGGGAGCTGCTCCACCACTTGTGGCTCCAGTGGTAGCTCTGTCCCACCAAGTGGTGAGGACATGGGATGAAACAGAAAACTCTAGCATGTTTTCTGCTCCTGCTATTCTGCAGAAGCCTTCCTGAAGGTTGATGCATGTCTTTTCTACACCATCTGACTGCACCAGCACTGCACAACCCTGCCAGTGGCCCCTGTGCCTCCTCATTAACCAGTTTGTCACTGCAAAACTAGAGTCCTTTGCTCTCCATCCACAGCAGCTAAACTCTTCCTTGCAACAGAGACACCACAGACATGCTTCAGCACATCAGGCACAGGCTGCTCCACAGAGATAAGTGGAAGTGGGGCAACAGGATAGTTCAGTCATCTGAGCTGGTGGTGGCATTTCTTGCACTGAGTTCAGGTTCTGAGCAGTAGGTTTGACCAGCCACAGGCTAAGGACCCAGCTTCTCGTGGCTGATTGCAAATCCTTAGTACAATCTTTTTTAAATGATGGCTTGTTGGCCCAGAAATACAGGTTTTGGGGAATAAGAGCTGTGAGTTTGAGCTGAAAATGCTTTGTTTTGATATATTTCAAAACAAATTATTTTGAATTGCTGTTCAAAATGACAATCTAAAATTAATGTTTTTGTTGGATCCAAGCAATATTTTTTCCTTGATACTGCAGTTCAGCCAATGAACTAAAAAAACCCAACCCGTCTGAACAACTCTGTTTAAACCATGGAAAAATGAACAAACAGTGCCAGTTAGTCCACAGGAGAAGAGGTCCAGTTCAGGAGAGAACAACGGGGCTTGGCAAACACTGGGCCATCTCTGCCTCACCCAGCAACATTTGACAGGGACTTTTAAAGCCATCAAGGGAATCTTGTTTGGCTTGTCTCACTATCAACCTGAAAAAGATTGTCTCAGTTTTTCCAGCCCTACTCAGAGGGCTGGCTACAGCCAGAGAGGTACCAAGGCCCCCACAACAGGCAGTACCCATCTGGCCACAGCCCTTGATGTTTATGGAGGTGGTGGCCAGGTCTACCAACTGCTTCTTCATTGCCCCCTGACAAACTTCTTCATTTACTGCCAGAGCAGCCCCTGCTGCACTGCTCCTCCTGCAGCTCTGCACATCCCACCACAGCTCTCACGCACCCCCAGCAAGACCTCATTTGCTTTTATTCTTCATCAGTTGCACACACTGGAGCAGAAACAGGGAGCCCTTCGGTGTGGCACAAACCAGACTTGTCCCTTAGCACCAGTCACTGAGGCTGCCTTGGACCAGAGCTAGGGGTGTTCAGCATCTGAAGAGTCAGCACCAAGGTGACTACGGTGGGTCTGGGGCAGAAGGAGATCCTGGGGCACTAGAAACAGACCCAGAGGAGAGAGCTTTTTCCTCAACACATCTCAGTCTAGATAATGCCAAAAACTATTTTGATTTATATTCTATTGCTTGTGTTTTATAGGGAATCATTTTGTGAGTCATGATATGGGAAAAAAAAAAAATTGTTCCCAGATCCTAAAGTGAGGATCAGATCACTCTGTTAGTCCTGCAGCTTTTCCTGTAGCCATATCTCATATGAGGAGTTATTCCTCCCTAAATGCCAAAGCAATAAATTAGAAGTCCACAGTTTAGGTGAGGGTGGGTCACAACCACTACAGATAACTCTGGAAGTACTGTAATTCCAGCACTGCTCATTGCAGTGCACATCAACATCTTCCATAAACCTGAAACTGAAAACAGTCCTTGGCCAAAACAATTTGCACCATCCTTGAAAATATCTATAAATCATCATGTTATTTATCACGAATCCTGTCTATTGCTTCTTTGGCGATGCAATTGTGCATGAGTAATGGAAAATGGGAATCAAAAAACCCTTAAACAAAAATAGTATTTCAGGACAAGTAAAACATCTCAAAAAAAAAAAAAACCTCCTTGCCTTAGCATCTGAAATAATAGACATCCCTAAAGCAAACATGTAAGAGCTGGCTTCACTAGCAGTTATTGCTCGTTTTTATCTTTTCACCCCCTCCCCTTCTCCTACTGCTGCTGCCAGGAAGTTCCAGAGGGGAAAAAAAGTGCTACGGGGCTGAACCACATGTGCCCATGGCTACTGCACAAAGGTCTGAGCCTCTCTCTGCTGGTAAGAGGCAAAGCATCCAAAGACAAACTCTATCCCAGCCACACCTTCGTGGCATGTGCTCAAAAGTCCTAGCAGATGGGTAATGATTTCCCCTGAAGTGCTGGAGAGAAGGTAAATCGTGCCTGGGGTGGGGAGCAGCCTGCTCAAAGGAGAGCACTGCAGCAGTACTGCTGTGTTCCTGCAGGAGGACGGAGCTGGAGCTTCAGCCCTGTGAAGCCAGGTGAGATCCCCCATCTGGGGTCAGCAGGGCTTAGTCCACAGAACAGATGCAGCAAATGCTGGAGAGGAGCAAACAAGGCCAGCAAGTGATGTTCCCTCACTTCAAAATGTATTTAGAAGATGCTTGTTGTTTCCTTTTGTCATCATTTTCAGGAGTTTCTCAGCCAGGTACTGCATTTCCAGCCTGACAGGGGTTGTCAGCAACATGCTTGGGAAGCACGGTCGTTGCAGCTGAGAAGTCACTGTCACCTCCCCAGTTTCTCTGGTGATATAAAGCCAAGGGGCTCTGCAGCACTCTGCACATCTTACTTGTGTCTTGGAGAGGCAACCTGAATTCCTGGTGAAATCCCCCCAAGCGAGTTGCCATCACTGCTCCCCAGTTTGCAAACCCACCAGATTTGGGAGATGGGGGGCTGGCTCTGCCCTGCTCAGAGGTGGCAGCTTTCCAGAGGTGGCCTCCCCAGCAGAGTGGGTGATTCATTGGAGTGCCTTTCTGCCCGATGAATCACCAAGAGGCAAGGCCCCAGCACAGCACGGCCAGGAGCTGCGATGCCAAAAGCAAAGTCTTTATAGCATGCAAACAAGAGCTGCTCCAGAGAGCTGCCTGTGCTTTCTGTAAGGCTAGGGCTGGTTAGACTGCAATTATCCTGGTGCTTCATGTAGCATCCCCTGGCTAGCATCATAATTCTGTCCTTTGTCCTTAAATAACTACACTGTACCAAGGGCAACCTCAAAGCAAACTGTGTTTTCAAAATACATCTGTGGTGCTTTTTGAATTAAAGGTATGACCAATTATCAGACAACCTCCGTTGCAACACTGAGTGCAGGTAGGTTTGGACACCAACCAGACCCATCAGTCATGTTCAAGGTGGATTTGGACAATGACCAGACCCATCAGTCACGTTCAGGGACTTCACAGTGCCACAGCTCCACTCCAGCACAATCAATCCAAACCAAGCAAACCAGTTGAGGACCACTTGTCCTCATCTGCAACAAGTCGCAATATCAGTTCATACAGTACTGAAGGCTTTTAGGACAGCCAGCTATCTCCAGACCTGTTCTTGCACCGCTCCAGGGCTGCTTTAGCCACCATCTGTACGTCAGGAGGCCTGTACAAATAACAGGCTTCCTTACACTCAACACACAGCCTCTAATGTCCACTTTATTCCATTACAACCTGCTAATAATCAAGCTCAGAATTTCTCAGGTTCCAGGCATAACAAGCCCTAATAAAAACTCCCTGCCAGTCCATTTAGGAACAGTAACAAGAGAAGAGAAATGTGCAAGAGAAATATTACTAATTAATTTTAGCAATAAATAGGCAGCAGCATGGCATAGAGAGTTTTCTGAGCAAAGCCAAACCCCAGCTCCTGTGGCAGAGCCCAGTGGCCATAACGTGGCTCGAGTGACTCTTAGCACAGCAGCTGCTCCTGATGCCCCTGCAGTGCAGCCAGACTTGGGCCATTTGGAGGAGGCCAGCACAATGACACCACGTCCCCACAGCTGCCAGGGTGAAGCCAGGGCAGAAGTGGGCTCACAGAGCATGGGGCCACGGGCTGGGAGCTGGAGCCAAGCAGGAATCAGCTGCAAAGTGAAGTCCTGCACCTGGAGGAGCTGCCGGAGCCACCTGAGCTTCACAGGTTGAATGATGGAGCGATTGTAGGAGACTCATGCACCAGCCACTTCTGGGGGCTGCTGGCAGGATTTCAGAGAGGGCTCAGAGAAATCCCATCAGTCATGGTTGCTTAGCTGGGGAGGAAGGAGCCTGCATGAGCTTGTGAGAGCAGAGGGCACAAAGACTTCAGCTCATGGGGCAAGAGCAGAGCAGCCGGGACGGGGAGTACAGAGAGGAGAGTCCTGCAGCATTAGGGGATCCCAGCTCTTCCACCCCCAGTCTGGAAACCCCTTCAACCTTATAACGCAGCCAGTGTCACACACAACGCCACTGCCCTGTTTGAATTTCAGGCTGTCTCTTGGCACTGGAGCTCACCCCTGCTGGCACACTTCTGAACAAGGAGCTCCGTGCCACCAACGCCGAGTTTTGCCTGGAATAAGTCGCCTCCCTGAATCTGTTTGGCTTTTTGAGCCTTTTCCACTGATCAACAGGATCTGTTTAGAGTCAGCAAAACAGCAGCTCACCCAGCTGCAGCACTGCTTAGAAGAAGGGCTTGTGCAAGTTGCACTTCTTGGGGGGGTTGAATCTTTTTCTTTCCCCAGTGCAGACACAAAGGAGAGAGGAGCGAGAGGCGCCTCACCTGAATACGAGGATTTCTTCATGCCGTCACTTGGAG
>NW_008603652.1:48152-50350 GCF_000691845.1 Merops nubicus | reverse complement strand
ATTCTATGATTCTATGATTTGTTATATCTTAAGATCCTTCAGGAAGCATCAGTTGGATGTTGCGTGGATTAACTTCTTATAGCACTGACTTTTGTTGTCAGGCCCAACCACATGCTTGCTGTCCTCCATCCACTAAGGTCCAAACTGAAGTGAGCTCAGCAATCATCTTCTCTAAAATAATCTGTTCTCTGAGCACTTGGAGAGCAAATTACCACAACCATACAAATCCTCTTGGATCTCAAAACCACATAAATGAGCTAAGTATGCACATGACAACACAATTCTAGGTTTGAAGCACACACTTCCTTGACTACATTCTTACCCAGCTTCTTCAAGCACAATCTCAAAGAAATGTTTTGCCATAAGGCAAGTCACAGGTGCTAGTCATAACTTGTGGTCAGACACTATACCCCAGCTCCAGCTACATCAGTTGAAGAAGTGAATGCCCTCAGCCCAGTGCTTACCTGGACTCCTGTGGAGATGGCTAACCTTCAAATCTGACAGTAGAGGCATTTGGATGATGCTCCCTTGCACATTTATTTAAAAAACTGCCATGTGTGTGAAGACCTACTATTTAAACTGTTTTAAGCTATCCCTGCTAATTCTGACCATGGAAACAGCAGACATGAGTTGCAGTTGGAGGAGGAGCTGTGCTCTGCTCAACAGCTCTTGATGTCAACACTCTGCAGCTCAAAGGATGAGAAAAGACTGAAAACAAAAGCATATGTCCTCTTGCATGACCAAAGGGGACCCTCTCTGACCACCAGCCAGGGACTGCTGGCAGTAGATGTTGTGTTATATCTTCAAGCAGTGATGGAAGGGAATGACTTCAAAAACAATGAACTGAAGTGCAGGAAAGCTCTGAGTTGCCTGTGCTTTCAGATGGAGCAACTGAGGCACATCACCTTCCCTAGGGCTGCATGAGGAAGCTGTGGAAGAACTTAACCTTATATCAGCTTCCTCAGGGAGACCACAAGCAGATGGATGGCTGTGAAACCTACCCTTTCTAATGGAAGGGTTGGTGGGGAAAAACCAGGGTGGGGGAAGCACAGGGTGGAAAAAAAATATAAGTTATTGATTGAAAAAAGGAGCAGATCCTGAGTAGTCCTGCATACTAGTAGTCCTGTCAAAAACACTCCCTTCTGCAGGTCAGTTGTGTTCTCCCTCCAAATACTTGTATCTCTTAAGACAATGCACCTAGCTCCCTAAGGGGAAAGCCAGCTGATGCCACAAAACCAGCATGAGGTGGTTTTCCAGAGTGGTGAGGAAGTGGTTAAAAATGAAACAAGCCTATGTACTGGGAGAGAAAGTGTTCACTGCACTGAGGCTGGAGAAGGTCATAAGGGACAGTGGCACATAACCAAATAAATGATAAATGGATTTGGCATCCGCGTTAACTTCTCAGTAAAATCCCATGAAGACTTTTCCTGGCTTTTCTTACCATGTGTGCACAAATCCAAAACACACACGCTGCGTTGATTCAAACCATCACAGTGCTTTTAAGTGTCTGTTTTTGCTTGGGTCTGAGGCCTCATTTCTTCCCTTTTTTTTTTTTTTTAATCCCAGCAAAGGTAAGAACTTTCTCCCTTTCTCAAAAGAAAAACTCTTCCTGAAAAATAATTCTGTTGACCCAGCATTGCTTCCTAGCCCTTCCTTTTGGTGAGCAGAAAGCAGTAAGTACTGTGGAGTTGCCAAACTGTGAAAAAATTTTGGGGAGAGATCACCACAAGCATCTAGTCTGGCTTCTCACATCAAATTATAACAGTCAGTCTGCACAGCATGCTGAGAATGTGCAGGGATCCTCCACTTCCCTACTCAGTGATTTCAGTTTCTAAATGGATGTCCATAACTATACATCTATAATGGGTTTGAAAAATAATCTTATCCTTGGCAAATGGAAAACCTAAATCATCCACTTCAGCAAACGAGAGGTTCTGCTAAAAATAATTGTGGTATTTCTGGTTTTGCAAAAACTGGTCTTTTCAAATAAGTTGAAGACCAATGTATCTCACTGGCATCTCCCTGAGCTTGAAGACAGACAGCAATAGTCTCCTGCTCCTCAAAATGAAGAACACCAGAATGAAATTAATAAGCACAGGCAATTTAACCACTTTTTCCAATGATTTTCCAAAAATTTAACCAGTTTTCCAATGGTACTTATGAAAAAGGCAAGACTAATGCCAAGTACAGACTGCTGC
>NW_008603652.1:0-48121 GCF_000691845.1 Merops nubicus | reverse complement strand
TCGCAAGAGCCATAAAGAGCTGCTGAGAAATGGAAAAGGAGGTGCCTGGCAAAGCAGAAGGACTGGAAAAGATTGAGGTGGGGACCAGAGTAGCAGAGACTTCCCCTTCTGAAGCCTCAGGGTAGTACTAGAGGGATGGGGAACTTGAAGATTCTGAACTTCCAGGAGAGTATAGCAACAGAAGAAATAACAGCTTTCCCTTTGAGCACTTGGAACAGAAGTGAATAATAAAATTTTTAGGCATTTACTAGCAAGACAAAATGCACAGTGAATAGGCAGCGTTTAATTCTCAAATACAGGCCAGGAGTGATGGCACAGCACTACTCCCCCTGAACGTCTGCCTCCTGGAAGAGCTGACAGTGTGCAACCCAGGTTCCCCATTGGGATGAAAATCACCAGCCTTGCTTCTTGTTGTCTGATTTAATTTTTGCTTCACTCAACAGCATTGTCAAACTCAGAAGTTGCCAAATACTGGGAACTTTCAAAATGGAACTCAGAAACTTGAGGACAAACAGGAAAGTTTAAGTCTCTGCAGCACAACTGTTATGCAAAAAATATATTTTTAGCAATGAAAAAAAAAATTATTAGCTCCAGAAGGGTGAGGAAAAAATGTAACCTCATAGTTTGATAGCAAGCATGACAGTTTGATTATTAATGCACTAGAAAAGAACAGTTTTCTAGAAGTATTTGTTCAACGGGTCACATGAAGGGAAAGTGCAAGGGTTGTTTTTTCTAAGTAATATTTGGTAGCAAAATATTTTAAAAAAGACAAATAGCTAATTTTTTTATTTGAAGAGAGGAACAGCTGGTATGTTTTAGTGAAGACAAACATCCAGACTCTATCCTTGCTGTTTGAGATTTGATCTTTTTTTAATAGGCTTTTCCCAGATTGGCTGATGCCTTTACTCAGCAGCAGTTTGCAAGAGAAGAGGAAGCTGCTGCTAAGCACCGGGTAATGAATTCTGAAGTTCCAAGAAGTGGCAACATGAAATATGTGTAGCTCTATATTTTTGCAAATTACATACACACAGGCAGAAAAGGAATTTATATAGAGCTGTTGAAAAAAGACCAGAAAAGTATGAAAGAAGGAAGAAAGACACTGTAACATTTCTTTTTCATTTTAGGGCTTTTTTTCAGAACGATGTTTAACAACGTGAACACCATAAAAGCCCTGCTAATAAGCTGAGCTGTCACACCTTCTGGAAGAGAGTATAAAATGGGCATTTTAAACCAGAATATTCTGTAGACACAGATTGTGTTTTCCACATCAACTGCAACTTTTCCTTTTGTAATTTATACCGCACTTTGAAAATACCAGGAGTTGAAGGGTTACGCAAGCTTCTGTTGTAAATTAGAAATTGGAAAGTATTTTCACATTTCTTTCTAAATTAGCCAAGAGATCAAATATATTCTAATTAATAGACATTTCAGAAAGCTTTCTTTTCAATGAGATTGCCGTACGGCGGCTTCCTTCTGTGATCAGCTTTATATTCTTGATTGAGTATCTCAGGTAGTTTTTTTCTGATGATCAAAACTATACCCACAAAGGTCCCCCATGTTTACGCACTAACCCTCAAGATGCCCGTCTTTTGTTCCAGCATCAAAGTTCTTAGCACGAGTAGTTTCTATGCACCACATGACTGGTGGCTTTTTGAGGATGAATGAATGAATCTTCCTCATTCACTCCCTTCCCCTTGGAGGTTTTATGTGCCTCTGTTTACATGTATGCTAGAATATGCTATGTGCTTTCTTGTAATCTACCCTCCAAGTAGCTGTTCATCCAGAGAGACCACCTTGAGATGCAGTGTCTTCCCTTTCACCCCTCATTCATTTGCTTAATGTATGAGGGAAAGGCTGTGGATGTAATTTACCTGGGCTTTCAAAATGCCAAACACCATTTCCCACAACACTCTCCAAGAGAAGCTTGCTTTTCATGGCTTGGACAGGCATACTCTTTGTTGGGTAAAAAACTGGCTGGATGGCCAGGCCCAAAAAGAGTGGTGTTGAATGGAGTTAAATTCAGTTGGTGACTAGTCACAGGTGGCTCAGGAGTGGGTCACAATAATCCCATCCAACGCCACAGGCTTGGGGAAGAGTGGCTGGAAGGGTGCCCAGTGGAAAAGGACCAGGGATGTTGGTTGACAGACTGTTGAATATGAGCCAGCAGTGTGCCCAGGTGGCCAAGAAGGCCAACGGCATCCTGGCTAGTATAAGAAATAGTGTGGGCAGCAGAAGCAGGGGAGTGATGGTGCCCCTGTACTCGGCCCAGATGAAGCCACACGTTGAATACTGTGTGTGGCTTTGAGATCCTCCCTATAAGAAAGACACTGAGGTGCTGGAGTGGGTCCAGGAAAGGGCAATGAAGCTGATGAAGGGTCTAGAGCACAAGGCTTCTGAGGGAGCAGCTGAGGGAACCTGGGTTGTTTAATCTGGTGAAAAGAAAGCTCCTGGGAGACCTTATGGCTCTCTACAACTACATGAAAAGAGGTTGTAGCCAGGTGGGGGTCAGTCTCTTCTCCCATGTTGCAGGTGATAGGACAAGAGGAAACAGCCTCAAGCGGCACCAGGGGAGGTTTAGATTGTATACTAGAAAAAATTTCTTCACAGAAAGGGTTGTCAAGCACTGCAACAGGCTGCCCAGGGAAGTGATAGAGTCACCATCCCCAGAGGTATTTGAAAGATGTGTTGATGTGGTGCTGAGGTACATGGTTCAGTGGTGGGACTTCATAGTGCTGGATTAATGGTTGGACTTCATCTTAAAGGTCTTTTCTGACCTAAAGAATTCTATGATTTGATCCACACAAGAAGCCCTGGTCTTGCACCTCTGTGCACCAAGAGCCAAGCAGAGATTCCTGTCTGCCTAGTATTCCTTGCTCTTTACATGGTCTTTCCTCCTTTCCACAGAAGGTTGTCATACTTTGATTCAAATCCATGCTTCGTGCCTCCTGCTGGAAAGCATAGGGCCCAAATGAAGAGTGTAATGCAACCAGCAGTGTCAGTTGCTGCTTCCTGCCATGTGCTTGCCAGCAGATATAGGTGAAGAAGCCAAGAGTGTGTGTGTATAAAGACACATATGTCACCACTTTCTCCTTTCTATTGTCCTCCCTGGCCAGCTAGGTCAGAAGTTGGCAGCAGATGTACCAGCAGGGTTTGAATGGTGTACAGCGGGATCAGGGGCTTGGGGCCAAGGGATCTGCAAAAGGCAGCAGTTCCTGGCTCCCCATGGGGTTTTGAAGTATCTCGCCTAGAGACACGGCATGATGGCCTCCAACAGCATGTTCTCTTCAGGGGACAGGATTTCTCAACTCTTCAGTTTACAAGGACAGCCTTTATGGGTCAGCCTCTCATTTGAGAAAGCAAAACCTGGCAGAGCCCTCTGAAGAGGCTGCCAACCTACAGCTGCTAATTTATGAATTACTAATTCATAAATGTAGAGCTTTGGGGAGGTCTCTTTGTCAGAAAAGCAGCACAGACTTTGACAAACAGAAGCAGTATGGCAGGGGGTGGTGGGGTTAGGAGGGAACCTCTCTCCCTAGTCTCCAGCACTCATGTGGGCTGGATTTAAATCTCTTCTCCAGAACGACAATTCAGAGGCACCACTCGGCTGCTCGCCTTGCTAGCCTTAGGACTACTGCAGCACTTCATAAAATTTAATCCTCCTCCAACCTATTCGCCTTCATCAAATGAACATCAAAGCCTCCCCTGAAGTGTTTGGGAAGGAAAGTTAACATTTACTGTATATTAAATACGAACTGCATACACCTCAGTTCACCTTTCCTTTCACATATAAGTCAGAAGGTTGAATCATACTGGGACAGGACTGACCTACTCAGGTTTTGCTCCAGTTATTGAGGTTGCTTAGTTATTCCTTTTACACCAGACTCTTAAGAGAGTCTCGCACACAAGGCTGTAGGGGAGCCTCAACATTTCTGAAAATCTCATTAGGTATTAGCTGTAATCCACACCCACAGCCTTAACGTACAAATATTTTGACCTTTCATTACTAGAAACATGTTCTGCAGAGGAGATGTTATTGTGAGAGCTCTGCCCTACCTCCTATGGACTTTCTCAAGTAGCTACACTGGACATCATGAGGTGGTGAGAAAGTCCAACGCTGCAGGGGAAAGAGGACAACACAATAAAAATATTTTAAAGAGGGCTTCTTTCAGCTTCTGATATGTTGGATTAGATAGGCAATAATTCCGTGTTCAGAAAAAAGTGGACATTTCCTGCAGCTCAAACCCCTTTATTCAGAACCAGCTGCATGCCTGCATGTACAACTGAGGCACCTTCTGCACAGCCAGTCCTGCTGCCAGCAGCAGACTAAGCCTCAAAGACAGAGAGAAAGAATGGAGAAAGAAGAAAGATGTTTTTTTTGCCTTGTCTACCAGACTCTTCCCTAAGACTGAAAACTTGGCTTGTACGGAATGAGTTTTCTTGCATGTACATTTTTAAGGCAGAGTACAGCAAACGTTAGCCCCTAGCTCTGCAGCAGCAGCTTCTGCAAAGGCAGATGTAGGCATCATAAAACCAAGGGAGGGAAAGAAATAAATAAAAATCTTGATTCCTTACATTCTTGATTCCTTACAGGGCAGCTTAAGAGACCACATCAGGATACCAAACCACACATTTATATTTTTCATGCTAAAGGCAAATAAATCACATTAGACGCTGACTCCTTAAACACTTAGGACAGATTATAAGCACAACTAGCTCATCACTGGCACAACCCCCCAACTTTTAACAGTCTGTTTATTTAAAACTTGCACGCTAGATATTAGCCTTCTGCACAGCGAGCTCCAGTATGCCAAGTTGCAACCCAAAGTGACTCTTACTACTGGACTATAAACCCCAGAAAAGAGGGCTAGGGGTTCATTATGAACCTAGTGACAGACTCCTAATTATAGTGGTGCTATCAAGCATGATAAAGGCTGGTTGGTTTTATTATAGACTTATCCAAAGACGTGTTAGAGGCTGGATTAGCTCATCTTTTCACTCCTGTTGAACTGCCATATGTTTCTTTTTCTCTTTTATGTAGCATTTGGCAGGCGATATTTGTCAGCATTTAGGAAAAGAAAACACATCTGCAGAAACTTCATTTCTAGTTCTTTCCAGGCAGTTTCTTGTTTTACCTGATAAAGCCTCAGAAATTGTATTTTCATGTCTAAAGCAATACTGGATAAGAAAAGGCTGCTATTAAAACATGAAATACGGACACTCTTAGACTGTCCTGATCACAATACTGCGGCAAAATGTTTCAGTTTACTTCAAAGAAACAGATACCTCAGTAAAAAGCTTTCTCTTTCTCCCTCCCTTTCCACATCAATTCTGCCTGATTTCATATCCACTTCAAATATCCGCAAGTAAACCAGAGCAAAATGTAGCATTTTACTAACAGATTTGATTATTTATTCATCACTACCATCTACCAGCATTATTGCAAAGATCCATGTTGCACAAAACAAGTCACAGGAATAAGAACAATATTGATGCAATGGCTTTTAAAAAGCCTCTTGTTTGGCAGCTATAAAACCACTGAATTTCACAAGCTTAGCTAATGCACCATAGCAGAAAAGATTTAATTGCTGCTTCTTATCCCAGAAATCAGAGAGCTTGGAACTTAGCAGCACCTGTATGGGGACAAACCTGGAAACCAGCTAGCAGCACCTTTGCTAGACAGAAAAGGGAGCCCTGAACAGTTATTTCTTGACTTCGTGGGTTTTAGAGAAAAAATGAAGCAATGGAAAAGCTTCACAGAAGTAGCCAAAGGAGAGTACGATTATTTCAGCTGGCTGACAAAACAGGCCTATGAGTGGGGAAGCAGCATCACCAGCCCCAGTTATAGAGCAGAATTAGGCTAGGAAAGAGCATTTTGCTGCTCTGTGCAATTTGAACCAACTACGCTTGGGGCATCTCTTCCCTTCCTCCCCAGCCTCAGCTTCCTCTTCAATGAGGACACTTCTGCCATGCATGGCAAGCCAGGTATTCTTCCACAGGCATCTCCCACGAATGACATACTCTCCCAACAAATGACATGGACTCATCTCCAGAGGCAAAGAAACACAGTTTATTTCAGAGGAGAAAAAGAAGGGACCTTGAAAGGCCCCCAAAAGTGACCTAGAGGCAAGATAATGAGAACTAATAGAGCACTTCTGAATAAAAGAAGGTCACCTGTCACAGCTGCTATTCAGCTCTGCTAAGTGGCTTTATTGATGGATCATTAAAGGATTCCCATCTACCTTCAGCCTGAGAATGGTTTCACAAAGCAGGTAAAGGGAGAAAAAAAAAAAAAAAGAAAAAAGAAAACATCTTGTACCATTTCTTTTAAACTGCATGTGTTGGACAACCTTTTGAGTTACATTCTGTTTTATTTTTCTTCCACAGTTTCCACTATCTGTGTGGGCTTCTCACACCAACCAGGGAAGACCAAGAAACACTGCCTGTTAAAAAATTGTGACTCTAAAAATACAGAATGGCCTTAGGTCTTGAGCGTCTTGACCTGATACCATTATGCACTGAGGAGGTGCATAATGAAGGTGTGAGTTTTAATTAAATTTTCAAATGTTATTTTTAAATTCAAGTGAAGTCTTCCTGCAGCCATGCCTCATCTCCAGCTGTAAGCTCATGTGTTTGGAAGGCTGAACTCCACAGTAACCCAGCTTGCCTGGAAATAAGTAATATAATTACTGATTCTTAATGATTCTCTGAGCCCTTTGGTGTAGTCTTTCAGCCCATCTACCGTTTGCAGCTGTAGATATGAAGCAGATAAAGACTAATGTTACCTGTATGCCAACCCAGAGAAGCTGAGCCTGCAGATTTTAGGAGCTCTGAAAGTCAAGTCATGAGATGCTCCTGCAATTTTCATGCAAGTAGGCTAATAGAAAACTGAAAGGATGAGGCAATTTTGATGGCTAGATTGTAGCTACTGTAAATGCTGGATTGGCAACATAGTTAAAAGCAGAGACAAATTTCCTTGCTTGGCTAAAGGGGCTTAGGTGTGTTTCTTTCTGAGGTGTGCCAAGGGAAGACAGGACCTGAGCCTCTGTAGATATGAATCAGAATCTCACCAGCATCTGCACTAATGCGCAGGCAAGAGCAGCACCTAACTTCAATAGTGTCTTTACAGAAAGGCAAAGAATAACTGAAGAGCCACATGCTTCTGGGGAAAAAAAATACAGTGAATGAGAGCAAAAGTAATTCAGTTTCAATTCTCTGTAGTTTTCTATGATAATAATCTGATTTCTACCATTATATCCAGAAAAAACAAACAAACAAACAAGCAGGGAAGCCATTGACAAGTGCTATGAACAGGTTTGATTTTGGGCTTGCATTTTGTAGCTTAACCCATGACACTTGGAAGGAATGCATTAAGCTAACAGATACCATCAAACAAGTATAGGTGCACATGTATCTCATGTATCTACGGTCTATAGGGACCTATATTACGCTGGTCTATTCCACACATCTTAGAGCTCTCTACGGCACACCAAAACTGCTCTCACAGTCGCTAGGGCATTCTGCTCCCTTTAAATCTCAGCCTCACCCTCTGCAAGGGCCGGGCTCAGTCCGGAGAGCCGCGGGGAAGCCGGCACCACCTTCCCCCCAGCGCCTGCGTGCGGCTCCCGGGGCTGCCTCGGAAGCGGCTTCCCCCGTGGGAGCACCAGGCTCGCACTGCCTCCAGGCACCACCTCTTCAGGGGTATTTGCTGCTACGAATTAAAGACCTGCTAGCTGGTGTTAACTGAAATGTTTTGAAGACTTGCACTTCAGCCTGTTTTGGTCAATATTCATAGAAAGAACACAAGCAGCTCTGACAGCAGCTCCCCCCTCTTGCCAAATCCTGCCTCTGAGCTGCTAAAAGAAAAGGTCACCTACATTTAACAGGACTAACAAGATATTTTCCCAGTCTCCTTTCTTAGAAACAGCTGAGCTGCTCTGGCTAAATGCTGTTTTTTTCTTTTTAAACAACAATAACAGAATATTCAGCAAGAGGCAGACACCAAGCTAAAGAAATCTCAGTGCAAGCTGTTAAAATTTGGCAAACTTGTAAGGGGCTGAAAATAGAGCCTTGTAATGGGAAGTGTCAAACAACCTTGATAATAGGCAGCATTACCAGTCTGCTCTGTAATTCTAAATTATGTTTTATTACAGTGTTAAATATGCCTGAGCTCCGTTTACCAGTTCCACCACTGCCAGCCCAAGAGCAGCTGCTGGCCGATGGCAAATTAACAAGTTGTAGTTTTTCCTGGTGTAGACAAGAGAGTAGTTGTTTCTGGCTTTCAGCAGTCGGAGCAGGTTCATCTCAGCAGTTTTTATAGAGCTGAGCACGTTGGCATATGGCCATTAACACATTTCTCAGGTGGCTCCCTGCAGTAATGAGGTGGCTTGAACATATGAGAAGTAAGCTCTGGTTAGACTACTCCAGAAGCTGGTGTAGATGCAGTCATCAGGTGATTGTGAAGAAAGTACCACAAAATACACATATTCCAGAATGTCTGCTATTTCAGAAAATAAAACAGAACTCAAGTTGACACTCAGGAGGCCATGGGCCTTTACTGTACCACAGGGTTTATAACGCCAGGTCCAGAAGAGGGTCTAGGGGCCCTTTTCTTATGCTACAGGGTAAAAAGTTGTCTGCCTGTTTATTTCTTTCAGGACAACCAATACCAACCATGAAGCCAGACACTGAAGATCATCAATCTTTTCCTTGGGGAAGAGGAGACCTATGATTGCCCAGTCTAAAAGATGGGCTCTTCGTAAGAATAGAGGGTGTTTCAGCTCCAAAAAGCTCTTCAGATAAATCATGCAAAGATGCAACTTTTTAAGGTGCCAGGCTTGTGTGGCATTAGCCAACCTTCCACTACCCCAGGCCAGTCAGTCTTTAAGAAAGGCTGCCAGTTCTAGGATAGCCCAAAATACTAAAAAAATATTAAAACTATAGCCTACATTGTTTTTAGAGGGGCGGAGGGGGGAAAGGGTGGGGAATGATGGACATGACACCCCGCCCAGGCTGCACGCCCTGGGGAAGCCAGATTTTGACCATCTCTGGGAGCAAAACCACCACACTGGGTGTGTCAGAGCAGCTGCCCAGCGTGAGCAGCATAGAGGGTAACGCTTCACGTGAAGATGGATCAGGAAAGCAGGAAAGATAAGTAGCTGCTTGTCAGTGCTGGGCTGGGCACCCACTGGCATCTCTCCCAGCCAAGTCACAGTAGGGAACTGAGGCAGCTGCTGGCACAGCATCATGGTGACACAAACACGGCCACATCCCCTTCCCCTTCTTATCCCCATTACCTCCTCAGCCACCTCTGTATTTTATTCTCATCTCCACAAACGAGACCCTTGGGGACCAAGGCCAAGGCAAGATGATGTTCTGGGGACAGGACACACAGGCTCACGGAGGAATGAGGACTGGGTCACATTCAGCCTCCCATTTTTATGTCTCCAAAGCGAGAGCAGCACTTCTCTCTGCTACAGTGTTACAAGGCTACATTTCTGGATGCTCAAAGCACTCATATATAACACTAGGGGATCCAGAGAAAGATTCTCCAAGCAATATATAAAAGCAAGAAGGATCCCTTCAAATCACCAACACTTTTGCTCTGGACATCTCGTGAGGTGGATCATGAAGCACTGGGGCAGAACCCCCCAGGAACACAGGCAGGCACTGCACGGAAGGCAGCGAGCCTGGGTTCCGACCTGCTGGTGCACAGAGCCGAGGGCCAGTTTCTAACTGCTGGTAGTGCCAGCTCCTTTTTGCCTGGGACATGCACCAGCTGAAATGCAAAGCAGGCACTGGACATTTTTCAGAGAGATTAAACAACCTTTTGATCTAGAGAACAGAGGGCAGCAGCTTCAGAGGCTGCATGCTCACCCTTTGCTGATGATCAAGTCCCTTTGAGGTATGTCAGAGAAGACATGCTCAAAACACCTCAAGTTTCAGGCTGTTTGGCTAATCCATCCAGACTCCTGAAGTCTTGCCTACTGTCAGGGAGAATATGATTTTTTTTTTTTTTCTTCATCACCTCTTACAGCCTCTTAGCTTTGATCAACATTTCACCCAACCCAGGAGCAAAAGTCCATTCCTCTCATCCTTTCTGTACATCTTCCAAAAAGCAGGATCTCCTGCAAACCAATTCATGCACCACCTGTGCCAACAGACAAGACTGAACACCTCCTCAGCTTCAGGGACACTTCTTGCAGGACCCCCACTGCCCATGAACAAAGTGTACTCTGAAAAGCATCAGACCATCCAGAAAAGGTGAGATTTAAATTCCGAGCCCACCAGAGCTGAGAAGCTGCTGAACACTCAAATGATCCAATACGGAAGAGTAAGAACAAAGAGAGAAACAAATTGCTTTTTCATTGGAGGTAACAGGGACAAAGAAATAGATACAACGTAGGCTAAACCCCAAGTTTCTCTTTCCTGCAAGAAGCAAGAAGTAGAAAATAACTTGATTTTTACAAGTTGTACCTCCATGATAATAGGACTGAGACTCAGTGGACTACTTCTCACGGACAGAGACGCAGCAGGCTGGATTTCCCTTTCAGATTCCAGGTAACACTCTTCCATTTACAGTGGCTACTGGTTACCATTTCTTTCTTTGGCAATTCTCACATCTACCCTTCAGAACACAATCGTATTAGAAAAACAGCCTTATGAGACAGGGCAGCAAAAAACTGCAGTCCTTCTAAAGATTCTAACAGGTATCAAGTGCTGTGACTGAAGGAGTAGTTAGACATTAAACCTTTCCAGGCACCAAACATGGCTTTAAAAATTCCCACCTATGTTACCGTATGCTTCCACCTCAGCTGTGCCTGTCCTTGTACCCTATGTTGTTAATTGGCACCTGAGACTGCTATTTTTTTTTACAAAAAGTAAAAAGTTCTTTATATTTTAATATAAAATGATAAATCAACTTATTTCAGTTGCCAGTGGCCATGCAAGCACTCAGAGCAACAGAAACAGGAGACATCCTCCTTAGGATGATCAGGAGAAAGGCACTTACAGGGAAGCTGAAGATGCAGTTCCATCTCAAGACCACAAAATGATGTGAAGTTTGGAACACAAGGGGAACCTGGTACACCTGCATCCCAGTTCTGCCTGTCTTCTTATAGCACCATAATACGTGCATGGCAGAGCAGTCATTTAAAAAACATCTTGCAGTGATCAATATGCAAGTATTCCTTGTAACAATGTCAGCCAAAGCTAAAAATAAAATGTAACTATTAGTCACATGAGCATTGTCCAAAAGCCTGGATAACACATTGCAGGAAGTTGCTCTGAGAAAAAAGGACAACTGTAATTATATCCAACAGCTCCTGAAGCTATGATTGCTGAGATGGTGTTTCTGTCTTACATAACTTTGTGTCTTATAACAGGATACCTTTTTTTTTTATAAATATATATATTTCCACACATATATATATGTATACCTCAGCCTCTCAATATTGGTAAGGATTCTTCCTTGCAAACTAGTGCTTAATTCAAAGGAGAACCCTTCTCAGTGGAAAAGCTCCTTGCTCATGTAGGAGAGTATAAGACAAAATTATTGCTCTGCATGCAAGGAGGAGAAATAACTACTCTGTCCCAGTTCTCTCCCTGAAGAAGTACACTGCAGATTGAGAAAGCCTTTTTTTTTATCAGATGTCTGTCATGGATCTTTAAGAAATATGCATGTGGCTATGGAATGCTTTCTATCTGAAATGTGAGAAGATCTGGGGGTTAAAGTGGGAGAAAGAGGGATGTATTCCAGTCCTCTGAATGTTTTAGGGAAGGGTCCAGCTATAGCTCTGTTAAGAAACCCAGAGAGACTGAACAAGCCAGTGAAATAAAGTGCTGCAACAAAACCTTGACAGAACATACCAGGGAACCTGGGAAGTTTAGATGCCTGAGAAGAGAAACAAACAGAAGCAGCACACACACCAGTTCCCTCGTCTCCTCCATGTTGGGGAGAGCAGGGCTGCCTCCCAGCTCCCTCCATCCCTCCCCAAACCACAGCTTCCCTTCCCACCTTGCAATCTCCCTTCCCACCGCTCTGGCAAGGGCTCCTCTTTCTCCTTCATTCCTTTGCCCCTGCTCCAAGCTGCCAAGCATGTAAACAAATCAGAAAAGAGCTGAACATGTGTGCAGCAGGGAGTGGAGGTCAGGGAGATCCTGTGCTTTGTTAACAGACCAGAAGTGTTTCATACATGCAACACCTTTCTGACACTGCTGGAAAAATCATTAACATACATATGTGTGTATATATGTATATGGAGACCTCATTTCCTCAGCTAACTTTCTTCCCTATTTCTCTCTCCTCTCCAGCATACACATCCTTAAATGATATCAACAGCCACTAGCAGTGCAAAAACATGAAGACTCAACTAGAATAGGAAGCAGAATAGCAAAGTTAATATGCAAAAGCAAAATATGACAGAGCCAACTGTAATAGCACCACTATTCAGCTCTCTTAATGGCTAGCTGAAATCTCTTTCAAGATAAAAGGAATCCACCAAGACCAAGTGATGCTAAGAGGTGGAGGAAAGAGCTTCAAAGAACTCTTTTTACATATATTCCTCAATATTGTAGGATATTACCCTCAAATTAAGTTAAATCAAACCACAACTGTAAGATTAGACTATGGTTGAATTACAGGTACCAAAAAGCAGCAAAATTTGCCACCCTGACTGTGCCTAGGTCACTGTTATACGCTTATCAATCATCTTCCAGAAAAACGGAGATGCAAATGTTCCCAAAAGCTGCCGTTAGCACAGCATGTGCTGCTGGGTACACCTGGCTCAGGTGGCCTGACTTGAGTGGTGGCTTCCCACGCATCTGCTTCTTCTGCTGCAAAGCCTGAGGCTGTCGAGTGTGCTGAGACAGCGACTCTGTCACCCCCTCACACCACCCAGCAGTATTTCGCCCGAGCTTTGAAAGTCAGCAGGTACCATATTCTGAGCAAGTTACAGAAGGTGTTACACAGCATTAGGTACAGTTAAAATGCTGCAGATCTGTCAGACCAAACCCTTTGTTTCCATGAATGTTAGAAGAGTGAATCATAGAATCATTTAGGTTGGAAGGGACCTCCAAGATCCTCAAGTCCAACCACCGAGCCACCAGGGCTCCAAAGTCCTCTGCTAAAACAGATCAGAATCTGTCAGGGTTGGAAGGGACCACAAGGATCACCCAGTTCCAACCCCTCTGCCATAAGCAGGGACACCTCCCACTAGATCAGGCTGCCCAGAGCCTCCTCCAGCCTGGCCTTAAAGACCCCCAGGGATGGGGCCTCAACCACCACCCTGGGCAACACATTCCAGGGTCTCACCACTCTCATGCTGAAGAACTTCTTCCTCACATCCAGCCTGAATCTGCCCACTTCCAGCTTTGCCCCATTCCCTCTAGCTCTGTTGTTACCTGAGATCCTAAAAAGTCCCTCCCCAGCTTTCTTGTAGCCATTCTGGTTGAAGATGGGTTAAATAACATGTTTTAAGAATGTTCTAGAGGACAAAGAATGAAATATGTCTGCAGTATTTAGGAACTGTGAATAAGGTCACTGGCAATCACAGGCCATTGAAGTCAACATTGATCTCGAGCAACAGAACTTAAACACTGATAGAAAATGAAGACCACACAGAATTGAGTCTTATTAAGAATCCTCAGCAAAACAGTCGATATAGGTTTACGAAAATCAGAACTACAATCCCATGCAGAAAATGTCCCCAGTCTGATAAGTTTGTTTAATAAGGCACATAGTGTCTTTTAGCAAAGCAAGCATGTACTATTAGCCTATTGTAACTAAACAGTTCTATTGAAGAACAGATGTCTCACAAGTCAACAAAGCAGATGAACATTGACATTCAATCCTGGGTATATCAGCTCCCCTAGTCTTTGTGGCAATCAAGACCTGAAGCAAAAGTTTTCCAGGAATGTGGAAGTTCTCTTTAAGAAAGTCAGTTCTGGCATAAATCCACTGTTCTACTGATTTTCATGTGACCGGCACAAAAGGACAAGACAAGGTCAAAGGTGTGATTGTGTGGATCACACAGTACAACAGACATGACTGAACAGGAGCATTATTTCTGTAACCAAACAAGATAACACAAAAAGTAGACCCAAAACGTGGGACACAGTGTTAGAACATAATTTGGAAGACAGTAATGTAAATGAGCATTAGGGTCATGGTGGCTTGCCCACTGGTACAGTCACTCTGGGGAAGCAGAGAGAGAGCAAACGTGATACTCCAACACACATAGCATCAAAGCACCATGTTTAAATTGTGAGACATAATCATGTCATTTAGCATTGGTCTTCCCATCCTGCTCCTGACATGGGCTGCCTGGATCTAATGTCATTAAACTGGTACAAGCTCAGATGAAAGCGATAGGCTCTATTTAGGAACTAGACTTAAAGGCAGATACTATAGCAAATCCATTTATCCAAGAGAAGGTAAAAGGAGGATGATAGAGAGGTGATGAGCATTGTCAGTAAGGGTCAGCTTGCAGGTGACAAATCTTTTCCCTAGAGCTAATTTGATCAGAGAACACTCCACCAGATCGAAGCTGTTCTTAGGAGCTTGTGGCAGATTTGATAAGATTGGTAGGAAATTTCTCGGGTCCCTGATTCTTTGAGCTGTTCTGGCAACCATCAGACCACGGGGTCTCCATGTAAATAATCTATGTTTTGCCTAAATTGGAAAAGAATTTCCAAGTTCAATCTTCCAACTCCCAAACAAGAAACTAAGCCACCAGCTCCCCTGGTCTCTCCTGCCTGCCAGAGCTGTTGCTCTTCACATGCAGAAATGCCTTTTGGGCCAGAGGAAGGAAAGAAAGAACTGACTAGTGGCCCATGCAATCAGATGCCCAGCTCAGGCTGACAGTAATCCCTGTGTCCAGGGTCTCCCTCACCTCATAGATTAAAGCCTTGAAGATAGACCACTGGCTACTCCAAAGTCAACTTTCACAGAATAAACAAGGCAAACCAGTACCTTGGGCTCACCTGCATCTCAACTGAGGAAAGAATTCAAAGTGCTTTGCTCAACTCAAAATTAATGAGTACAGACAATTTGATTTTTCTTTGTTTTGGTTTGTTTTTTTTTTCCAGTCAGCCTCTCACCTTTTGGTCAGGGATCAACTGCTTCCATAGGCCCCCTCTGATCTTCAAAGCAAAAGGTGCAGGAGATTATTTCCATTGAGACCTGACCCCGGCCTCTTCCAGAGTCAACCCAAGAGCCCTCTTTTTGGATGGACAGCCTTTGCTGCTCTGACCTTCCTTGCCTTGCAACATTTACTCATATTCAAGACACATCAGGAAGATTGAAAATGTGACTTTAGCTCAGGAATAGCATTCAGAAACCATTCTACACTTCTACAGAGGTAGTAGCAACCAAGTAATATACTGCAACTAACTTCTCTAAAGTTGTGTCTTCAGCTTTCGAGCTTGATGGTTACTGGAATACAGCACAGAATTTTTAATTATACTGCTACTATGAAGTGGTAATGAGCATTACCTGATGACTCAGAATAGTAATTACTAGGTGGTGCTATCATGAAGGTACAATTTTAGAAGCCGAGCAGGTGTTACTTTCCTGAATGACTCAAAAATCACAAGCAGCCAATCCTCCAGCTAATTGCACACGGAAGCTCTGTGCATCTGAAATGCCTTTTTTCAAATGTCCAAAGGGGGCAGAGAAGGAACATTTGCTTTATTTCTGAAGCTGATTGGTTGTCAGTGTTCAGAAATAATTCCCTAAGTACAAGAGCTGGCTTTTTCATGACGTATCAAGCATCTGTCTATTAAAAATGTTAGATTGCCTTTTCTCAGAGAAAGAAACATTTCAGGTTTACCTCCACCTGAACCTCCCACATCCCCCATTTCAGAGTATCAGTCACTTTGTATCAGTGGGAGCAGCAGCAATAATGCCTACTTGCAATTACAGCATAAAGGTTATTAAATTACAGGGCTTGTAATAAATAAATAACAATAGTTAATTAAAATATCTGAAAATAAAAACACATTTTTAAAAAGGGCTTTTTTCTAGTAGGGGAGTATGTATTCAAAACCAGTAACCAACCCTGGAAAGCTGTGCAGAACCTTGTTGTAGCATTGAGTTTTGGTAACTTGTTGGAAAATACCTTTCGTTAAAGGCTTCTCCTTCCCCCTGTCTCATTCCATGGGTCACCCCACTGCACTGCAAAGTGAATCAGGAGAAGGTTTCAATGTCTCCATTTCTAATGAAAAGCCAGCTGAGCAGGGATATATCCATCACATTTGTACTACAGAGTATTTCAACATGAGATTGTTTGTGCCAGCAATTCAGAAGTCCTGAATCTCCCAACTCCCTTCTCCCCTGGGAGCTTCAGTAGCTCTTTTTCAGCCACCCCTGAAGTAGCTGTATGGTGGAGTTACAGGGGCCTTGCTATGGGAACGATGGATAGCAGACTGTGGGGTTTAAAAAAAACCTCTCCAACTTTTCCCTTTGCGTATCGTATCTTAAATCCTTCCCCACATCACTGCTATTTAAACAATTCAATTAAAATTTTGGGCGATAGCACGCTCTTAATTTCTCTTTTGATTAACTGGTGTACAAAACGAGGCTGAGTGGGAAATCCTTCCCTCGTGATACGGTGAATATCTATTTTTTAAAGGGCTTTGCAGGGAGTTAGCAATAGAGGCAAGAAACAACAAAGCCCTGGGCGTGTTGGGCCACCAGTCGTGCCATGGCCCAGGAGAGGAATCTTGCCTTGCACCGCAGGCATGCCCGCAGTGACTAATGCTTTCACATCCTCCAGCCTGGGATCACGCTCACCCCATGGTTATGTCATTTTTAAAGCATCTGGTGGTAATTTAGAAATCCAAACCTAAAAAACCAGACAGGCATGTATTCTGCAGGTCTGCTATGCAGAAAAGCAGCAATGCAGTCCAAGGTAAAAAAAATAAGCACTGGTGTTCACCCTTTTTAAATTTGAGCCGGGGAGTTTACCTGTTTACTACCTTGTTTAGAACACCAGAAGAGATGAATTATCCCACTGCTCCATCTGGCAGTAAAGCAGCATGGAAGAGATGTTTGCACCAACAGACAGATGAGCTTCATTACTTTGGAACTAGTCTCTTGTACAGAGATGCTGTACCCATTTAAGGCCTTTAAAAAAGCAGATTATCTTATATATTATCACTGCAAGCAATCTCCACAATCAGGCATATGATGTCATGGATGGCATATCCTCAACAAGCCTGCCCCAAGCACAAGGCAAATTTCTTATAGACCTTCTGCAGCTCCCTCATATGCACACTGACTTGGGGCTCTTCAGTAAGCTTCTCAACTGACTTATGCCACCGAACTTGTGTCTCAGCACTCAGTTTAGGAACCCCCAGCACAGACCTGTGGAGCTATTTATTATTTGATCTAGTCTAAAAATAGCAACTTTTTACAAAATTAATCACATTTTATTCTCTTGGGCACCAGTGGAATGCACTGAAGTGCTCTCAATGTAGGGTGTAATTCAGGAAATGTAATTATATTAATTAAAGATATTTAAATGTTAAATCTGTAACAACATTTGTCCCTTATTCCAGCAGGATTTTTTTCCATTCCCTCAACCCCTTGAGCCCCTCATCAGACAACACCACCTCTGTTAGGAGGCTGGAAGCAAAAGGTGATGCTACTAAACCTGGGCCCTTAGCCTGGAGGCCGCCTGTACACCATGATCATCCACAGCCACTCCCTGCCAACCTGTTGCTGGACGAGCTCAAGGCATGTTTGAAAGCCAGCCCAACATACCCATGGTGATTGTGCTAAGCCAGTCTGAATTAAGGCCCATGATTCACACCTATGTCGACGCACAGGTTTTTTTGTTGTTTAGAAACCCGAGACAGAAGAAATATCACCTAGCCCAACACCCTTCCCCAAGAACAAACTCCATCTCACTGTTGGCAGAGCAGCCCAAACTAGTCATGAGGTTATTTCTGTTCCTGAGATCAAGCCCTCCTGTGGGCAATTCAGCTCCCCTAGTTTAGGTGCTTATCTCAGGCCTGCATGAATCACCTCAGCCTCTCCTTCCCTCCCTCCCCTGATAATAGAGGTTGCCTTAAATAACCATACAGAGATAGAAGTTAGGTGTCTCACTGAACAAAGTCGGGGAAAATGAACCACATTTTACCAGTGGCCAGCAGCTGGCACTGAAGATCATTCATTTTGCATCTCAAACACACTCCCAAATTCCTTAGAAAACTGGTTTCAGGACTTTCTAAATTGGAAGGTACATCAAGGCTTAAAAGTTACCAAAGGCCTTGTTTTCCATGTATGTGCCTAATCTCTTCTTCATATTACTGGCATTCAAAACCTTCTTCCAGCAATTCCATGATTTAGCTTTGTCTGGAACAGGGGCAGAAGAGGGAGATGGATTTACTTTTAATTTAAGCTTGCTGCCTGATAATTGTGTTGTGCCTAGTCTGTACTTTTAAATTACACCACATTTTCCCTCCCTTGCTTTTTCTTTTCCCTCCCAACTGAAGAGTCTTTCTTCAAAGGAAAGTTTTCTTCATCTTTTTGACCCTAAGGGTTCCTATCCTTCTCTACTCCTTCTCTATTTTTGAGGTGGAATGACCAGAACTCTTCACAGTATCTAAGATACGAATATTTATGGATCTGTAGCATCACAGGGACAATTCGGATTTTGTTCTCCACTCCTCTCCCAGTATTTCATATTGTTGTATTTAGTTTACTGAGCACTACTGCACACTGAACTGACATCTGCAAGGAATTATCCACTCTACCTCCAATAGGGTGTTGGGAGTTTTTTACCCCCCTCAGCAAGAAGAGGATTATTTCCTTTCCCCTCCATACATTATTTTGCATTTGTTGACACTGACTTTTATTTGCCCATATTTCCAGCTCAAAAGAGTCTCTGCAAGTCATTTCAGGCAGCTTCAGGTCAGATTACTATAAATAATTTTGGTATCCCCTACAAGTTCTGTCATGTACGTAAAATCAAATCATTGATGACTATATTGAGCAGCTCCAACAAGCGCACAGATCTTTGCAGGACTGCATCCCAGCAAGAGCTGCTATAGAACAGAGATGTTAATCATGTATTCCAGTTGTTTCCTGTTTTGAACCACTTCATAATCTGTGAGAAGACTTTTTCTTTCATTCCCTGATAACTGTGGTTCTAACTAATTTCTATGAAATATAGCTTATACTTTTATTTTTGAAGAGTTCTTGACAAGGTATTAGCTAGATCTGCTGTATCCATATAATAGCTTCTTTCAAAGACTTCTACAGATTTAGGAGAAACAAATTCCCTTTATAGAAGACACGCTGTCTTCTCTCTGATGCATTATATTTCTGTTATTCTACTTCTATTCCTATTCTGATTCCTACCAAACTACCTAATACAGGAGACAGATTTACTGATAATCTCCCCAGATGACCCCAGGAGCCCTAGCTAGATTGGTATATTACTGCTTTATTTAAGCAGACAGCAGACCAGGAGCAATTTCTTATTTTCATTCCTTTAGAGCTCTTACATGAGCAGCACCCAGCTCCACTGCCTTGTTACCAGAATTTTTTTTTTATTTTTTTTTTTTTGGTGAAAAGCCTTTCAGAACTGACATTTCAAACACAGCCAGGCGACTATCAAAGATACATGTCTGGTCCAGTGAAGGCAAGTCCCTGCAATCCAGCTGCCTTGAAGATACCAACAGCAGTTTTAGCAAAGCTAATGATCTGTAGCCTAAGAGGAGCAAAGGCATGAGAAAGGAGGGAGTGTAAGGCAAAAGGATAAAGGATGAGTCATACTATGTAAAATAACTGACACCTAAGCCTCTCTTCATTGTGGCACCTAGCAACAGGCTTGCCCTCAGCCCACTCAAACTGGAGGATAGGGGTGTAGGCAGGAGCTCTGTTATGAACCTATTGCATAAAGTTGCAGCCTTCAGTCCCCTAGCCTGGGACAGCCTTGTGCACTGTCAGTCAGTCTGCAGCAACACCTTGGTCAACGTTGGATGATGCATCATTTCCCAGGTACAGCAGGGACTTCCAGTGCTGGGAATCTCGCCCCACTTCACAAGGAAGGAGGAAAATCAAGCGCTCGCATTAACTCCAGTAAACGTGAATCTGCCCTGCACTGAGGGTGGTGCCAGCTGTAGCTTAGGCCCATCAGAAAATAAAAAAGGAAGTGATCAGAGTGTTTTGAGCACACTACCACTATTTGCTTTGTTGAATGGTACTGTGGTTTGCAGCAGTTGTGCCAACCCGAAACACTCACAGAGCAATGATTCAGATGACACCCTTCCCATAACAAAAAAAAAAACCAAAAAAAAACCACAAAGCCAAACACACATGAAGCATCCTCTTCCCCTCCCCATACAGTCCAATTATCATTTAATTATTTTTGAGCAGCTATGAACTTTTATTGTTTTTCATTTGCCTTTCACTATAGCTTTTGAAAGGTAGGAATTGACTTGAAAGCTGGAATTATTTTTAATGTGATTCTGAGGAACTGTGCTTAAACAAAAAAATACTCCATGAAAAACTGCAAGATTCATGGAAAAAGTTAGACTTTAGACCATGCTTAAGTGATGCAGCAACACTGAAAGTTTAGCCTGTCCGTTCAGAGGCACATAACCACATAGGTTTGTAGCTTTCAACCACATCATATCACAAATGCACTTGCCTAAGCACTGCTCAACATCATGTCAGTACAAAAATGCCAGGATTTCCAAGGTTGGATTGGTTTTGCAGTCTCTCTCAAAAAACATGTAATTCAGGAAAGCCTAAGTACACAGAATTTTTTTTTTTTTTTAACAAAAGGCCCAACCAGAATATAGCTTTGCAATTCCATGCAGTAATTTAAACGCTATCAACACAAAACTTAAGTACTGCAGTTATAACCTCCTATTTAGAATAACATCTAAAAAGCTAGGAAAATTGTTATTGCACTCAGAGGATTGTTAATTCTGCCATCTTGAAGACAAAAACCAGGTTTAAGCTAAATCGGTAGCACATAACACAATTGATTTTTAAAGAAGCCATGGGAATTCTTCAAATTCATTTTTGCCAAGGACTCATCTGGGACTGACTTCCACCACTGTGCTATGAGAGCTTCATTAAAAAGGTGTTATAACAACATTCCAGAAACAGCAGCAGAACAGAGGTTTTCTTTTCTCCCTTGAACACAGCTTGCAACTTTTCCCACACAGAGATGAGCAGGACAGAGCCCTCCTTAAAAAAAGCCTACCTGCAATTTTCATCTTCAGCTTCATAAAGACATGGGAGACACAACAGATTACCCCGTGAATGAACAAGCAGACTAGCTGTCAGTCAGACCAGGCAATCTCAGTACAAACAGAGGAAGATTACTGCAAAATGCATAGCTTGACATGCTGACAGAAATCACTCTTTTCAAATTGTATTGATACTCAGTGACGTGCAGGCTACTTCGGGCTTTACTTTCCTAATTTTTTTTTTTTTCTCCTCATGACTGCAAATGCTGAACTACATTTTTCTTATGTCGCCAGTATAGGGTGGTTGGTTTTTTTTGGTATGATTCATAATCAGCTGCTTTGAAATCTGATTTTTTTTCCCCATGACTTAAGTGAATGTGTCATTGTCACTTGGGAACAAGCAACAAAAAGCATGAACAGGAGCATGTTCAACACAGTGAGCAAGGCCAAATATTTTTGGATCTCTGTCTTTCAGCACTGCTAGAATGATTTCAAAGTTTCTCCTCTAGACCTCGCTTTCCGCTGCAAACTCCTACCCCTCGCTGAGAATTCAGAACTGGCTGTGCCAATTCAGCCTTTCATTTTAATTAAATCTAAAAATCAGAAGTTATTTAGCATTATTTTATACTGCTTAGAGCCAGTAATTGGACTCCATGTGCCTCTTCTCTTTTCAGCCAAGGGCATACTTCTGGCAAGTTCACATAGCTTTTGCTCACAAGCGTAGAGTACACAGATCCTTTGAGCCAATTGGGACACAGCTAACAGATGCTCGGAGAGGATGTTATGGGTGGTTTTTGTAAGGGCTAGGCTCTCTTTGGCTGTTAGACAGGATTCCTCACTGAGGTGAGCCAGGAAAACTAATACCTAAGTAGAAGCTCCTTAGCAAGGCAATAACAACACAGCTAATGCCCATGTCTTTTCCAGGTCTATGGTAAGCCCAGTTCCAGTGCAGAGAAAAATGAGGTTACTGGAGAGGAACTCAGGTCTAGGTACTACAGGTCTCATTTGAAGTACAAGCACCTTCATCTCTGACTCTTCTCCAGCTCCATCATGCCACAACCATTTTTTGTGGATCTTATGACTTGCACCGCATGAGAAGATTCACTACATTTGCAGATCTGGCCCAGTCTCAATCACTTTGTTTGGGAGCTGCCACCTTCCCCTTGCTGCCACCCCCATGCCCCTCTGTAAGCACAGGAGGGCTACTACACCTTCCCCAGTGCCAGTTCAGCCACTTGCCTAACCACAGGGAAGCTGGGTGCACATTCACACGTGGAGTTTAAAAATAAAACCTCCAGAAGAATACCGTGTTCTTTAAAAAAACCCAAACAAATCGCCCCCAGATCAAAACATCTCACAGGTCTGGCACAGAACACAGGCTTACCAGAGTCAGCTTGAGGAGGAAGCAGCACCCACCAGCTGCAGCAGAGGAGGGAGAGAGGCACAAGGAACTGGGGGCAGGATAGAAACCACTGAACTCCACCCTGCCCCAAAAAGAAAGGGGAAGAGCACTCAGCCTGACAGCTACTTTTGCAGACAAAGGATGACTACAAGCATACTGAAGTCTCTGGGAGGTAACCCCACCACCTTGATGCATGATTCAAGGTAACACACGTGCTGTGCCAGCAGCAAGCCTCCATCGCCACCCAGGCACGAGGCCACATTGGCTGTAAAGCAGCCCAGGCCCTAGCTGTAGTGACCATCTCGGGTTCACAGGTGGCAAATAAGGCATGCTTTTATTTACCTTCCATTTTTAAGAACTTCAATTTAAATTGCTCTACTTTCTCAAGTTAATCCTAGGAACAAGGAGATTATTATTAGTCTTTTAAGAAAATGCTGACATTCCCTCAATGATTTGACTCCGGAAGCTGGGGATTTAAACTGGGATAAAGTATTTTCAAGAACAGTGGTAAAAATGTACAAATCAGCAAGACCAGACATGACAAACCCACATCCCTCCCTCCAAAAGCTCCTCTCCACAGCTATCAAGACCTCTTGCAAACACTGCCACACATCTTCCTGTGTCTCTGCACCTTGCTCACAACAGCTTCCTTCAGCTCCTTGATGGCAGCCAGCCAAGGTGCTTTTTAATCCCACCTCTCTGCTGCTCAAACCCTGCCACTAGAAAACTCATAGGCATCACCATTGCAAAGTCAAGCTGGAAGCCAGTGACTAGTGGTGTACCCCAAGAGTCAACACTGGGTCCAGTTCTTTTCAAGATCTTCATCAATGATCCAGACAATGGATCAGATCACACCCTCCACAAGTTTGCAGATGACACAAAACCGAGAAACTCAATGATCCAGACAATGGATCAGATCATACCCTCCACAAGTTTGCAGACGACACAAAACTGAGAGACGTGGCTGATATGCCAGAGGGTCCTGCTGTCATTCAGAAGGACCTTGACGGGCTGGAGAAATGGGCCAACAGGAACCTCATAAAGTTCAAGAAGGAGAACTGCAAAGTCCTGCACCTGGGGAAGAACAACCCCAGGCACCAGTATATGCTGAGTGCCACCCAGCTGGGATGCAGCTTAGCAGGAAAGAAGCTGGGGGTCCTGGTGGACACCGAGTTCAACAAGATCCAGCAATGTGCCCTTGCTGCCAAGGCTGCCCATGGTGTCCTGGGCTGCATTAGTCAGTGTTGCCTGGAGGCTGCAAGAGGTGAGGCCACACTTGGAATACTGTATCCAGTTCTGGGCCTCCCCGTACGAGAGGGACGTGGACATAACAGAGAGAGGCCACAAAAGGCCACAAGTACAATTAAAAGACTATGAGGCAAGTCTGAGAGAGCTGGGACTATTAAGCCAGGACAAAAGAAGTCTCAGGGGTGATCTTGGCGGTGAATGCATATAAGTACCTGAAGGGAGAATGCAAGGAGGATGGAGCCAGGCTCTCTTCAGTGGTGCCCAGTGGCAGAAGCAGAGGCAATGGGCACAAACCAAAACACAGGAGGTTCCCTCTGAATATCAGGAGACACTTGTTCACTGTGAGAATGATCGAACACTGGCATAGGCTGCTCAGAAAACCTGGAGAGTCTCCATTCTTGGAGATATTAAAAACCCAGCCAGACATGGTGCTGGACAACTGGTTTCAGGAGGCCCTACTTAAGCAGGAGGGTTGGATGACATGGCCTCCAGAGGTCCCTTCCAAACCTCAGCTATTCTGTGATTTGTGTGATTCTGTGATCTCAGGAAATAAAACCCACATCAATCTGCCCCCTAACATTATTATCAATGGTGGTTAGTATGAGTCATTATCTAGACTAGTTTTCCCACGCACAGTAAGACCTCTTCTTGAAGGTGGAAAACCAGCAGTGCACTTCACCAGTTATGTAAGAGTGTGCACTTCCAGCAGGACTAGGCCAATGACTTTCAAATTGTGGCCACGTACCAGGTGCCATGGAAAGTGAAGCCCTGTGGCTGGCAAAAAAATAAGCTGTTTGCCACAGCCATGCCTGGATGGTATTGCCAGTTAACTGTTTAACCATGCAGTAGCATGGCAAAGAAGTGAGAGATGCTAAGAGCTATCAACATCCAATGGTTCAAAAAGCTGGGAGGCTGGTGAGATAGAAGGTGAGCAGGGAATTTACTGTGTCTTCTGCAGCACAGCAGCATATGCCCATGGTTACAAAAACAAACTAGCCAGCATAACACACATTGTACTTCATTTTTTCCTGAAACAATCTTTTTCGAACCTCTGATGAGCTATTTTACCTAGAAGAGTTTTAGAGGCCATAAATATTTTGCCTTTAAGTTCCATGTGATTAGAAATGTGAATAGTAGGGATGTCCTCACTCAGCATTCACTCCTACATATCCATTCCTATTAACAAAAGAGTTACATGTAATCTCTAAAGGTCCTCTTTTACCACCTCTGCAGAAAAGCACCCATTGCTCTGCTAGCTTGACAAAAGCCTGTGGACAGCCTGAAATGGCAAAAGAGTTAAATTGTCATATGGACACTTGACAGGTAAGGAAGCTGGGTGAGATAAAACACATGGGAACGTGTATTATAGACTACAGAATCAGTTTCCAAACGCGTCCTGAAACCACTTAAAGCCTGCCAGAGCATCTCAGAGCTAATCATTACTGGAAATCCTAGGAGACCCTTCCCTGTGGGAAGCTGAGCTGCTGAGCCCTGGACTACAGGCAACCCCATCCCATGACCATTCTCCCAAGGCCAAGGGGATCAGCACTAAATGCTGAACCTGGTCCAGCAGTCCAAGAAGCTTTGCCTGTGCTGAAAAGGAAAAGGAAAGATGTGTTTAAGTCAGACTCATCACCCACTCCCTGCCACTGCTAGTCATTTCTCCCCACCATCTTCTTACCTGTAGTTTGTCTGCGCCTAAAGGCAGAGCGATCATCTGCCCTGAGCAGAAAAGAAAGCCATGAAAGCTAAAAACTTCCTAAACATCCCTCCTGCCAACACCTGTCATTTACTTCTACATTTCCTATTTGCTCTGTTTTCATTTAAGGTATTACATGACTCAGACGAGGCCTCAACAGCTTCAAAAGAATTCCTGTGTCTGACTGCTTCTGCTTTATTAAAAGTAACTGAGCCATTGATCATCATCAGAAGACGTAGTCTCAGGAGAAACGATATCATTTGTAAACAAATGATCCTGTGAACACAAACACTCTGCCAGCTGCGGATAACAGGAAAACAAGTACGTGGTCAGGAAGGAGAGAAGCTCCCCCAGCACATCAGCAGATCATGGTGGGGATAACAAAGAGTCACGCCTGTACAAGGAGCCTGGCTAACAAGAACATGCCCTTCCAAAGGCACATCGAGGGGGAGAAGTCATTTTCTTTTGCTGTTGTCAAGTCTCTAAAGGCAATTTCATGCCACTGCCTGAGAAAGCAAGCAAGACTGCTCATCCCTAATGCAATCAATTCCCTGCATTCAGAGAGGGTGGCTTTTTCAGCTGACACTTTCCATACATGCCCTTGCATGCTGCATTTCGTGGCTGACCAAAGCGTGAAGGCTGGAGAAGGGAATGCATGACTGCATGGCAAAACCTGTGAAAAATCCTCTTTTCCTTCCCTTACCTCCAGCTAGCTACAAACAGGATCAGCCTGTCTGGGATATGAAACTTGCTTCTACAGAAAGAAATTAATGAAAAGCAGCACCATGAATTAGAGCACATCAAGAGTGAAAGATGCTATAAAAGAGCCTGTTGAAATATCTTCCAGGTTCAACCATTCATTTTTCAAGAGTAGTGGACCAAATATCTATAAAAATAGGTAGAAAGTCTTTTTAAAATAAATGCTTTTATATGAAAGATCAATGTTTCATATTGGAAAATGTAATGGATGACTCCTGGAAGACATTTAACTTGAATACAGTGCAGGCTCAACAGCTGTTGCTGCTGGGATGGAATGGTTATTGTGCAATTCTGGTTTTTGGAAGGAAAAGGATGCCAAAATCTGCACCAGATGCCCTGCATTCCCCAACTGAGAGTACATTTAGCATATTCAGTTTAACACCACACTAATCATACGGAAGCCACCAGGAATCTGCAGAGGTTTGTCAAACAGAAAGTAGGCACCTAACCAAGAATAGCCCCAGCAGAGGAGACACAGACAAGGTCCCTCTGGTCTGCAGCCAGAATCCTCAGCACCTAGAAATGGTAAGACAGTGTCCCAGAATCAGCTGGGGCAAGTGCCTGCCATTCCAGGAAAAACACTTGGGAAAATTCTCCTTTAAAGAAGTCATTGTGAATGGAGAAGGCAAAAAAAAAGAAGCAACCTTACATTATTCTCACTGCTGGGTAAATACATCATGTGATCCAAACCATGTCTGCTTGCCACCAAAAAGCCCGGCTGAGTTGATGCTTTGAGGTGAAATTCAGCATGCTTTAAGTTCATACAGATTATGTGTATCAGCAGCTTACTTGCTTTGGGGGCTAAGGGTGTTCATCAGTGTGTAAAGGTGCCGAGGGAAAGAAATGGCAGCACTGCCATGTGGTTCTTCAAAAGAAATGCTGTAGCAGTCGGCAAATTCGGGGCTCATCTAAACTCAAACAGCTTCTCTAGGCAGTCTAGAGTTTCCTTTGAAGTATATATCTATGAGCACATATGGTCCTGGAGCATTTCCACACACATTCACCAGAAGGGAATTAGAGTGGGTGGAATACATAAGACAACCTCAAGAAAGGGAGGAGAAAGAAAAGAGAATAAAAATCCTGGCATAAACAAAGACCTGCTATTTCTAGCCCTTCTGGTGGAACCCCTCCTCCACCTCAACACACCTTTGCAAGATGCCTTCTTCAACTTAAGAGACAACTGGAGAAATAAAAATGCAAGAGCGTGCACTTTTACAGCCCAATTATGACCACTTACAAACACACTGTAAATCTATTCACTGTCTAACACACCAGGTATGACCAGCAAATGCATTTGCTCAGTGTGTACTCAATGTAGCTTGATATTCTCCATGTAGCACATGAACATTCAAGCAATAAAAAAATTAAATAAACCAGGTCTGGATTAGACTCAGTTCACAATAGCAATGCAAAAAGAGTAATTATTAACAGTGGCTTGGTTAGGCTTAGAAAAGCTTAACAGAAAAGGGTTTTTTCCATAATTGCCATCTCTAACCTTTTATCCAAGCTCAGTGGGTACATTACCTAAGTCACCAGGAAGTTTAGCCACGTCGGCAGGAAGTTTAGCCACTCCACATGAAATTAATAACCTTTATGGCTGACCCATTGCCCACAGCCTTCTCAAAGCTTTTCAGAGCAAGAGCAATGACGTTTCTGTCCTGCCAGCAGGAAACGCTCCACACCGCACTTAGCTGCTTAAAACCAAATAAAACACCCCCTGCCCTCACCTTCACCAGGCAACAGTCCCTGAACACCAAGCCTCCCTCTTACAAGTTCTCAGGAGTAAATTAACCTTACATACTAATTACAGGAATCAAAACAAGCTTCTCGAGAGCAATGCATCCCACCTGCTGACCCGCCAGTACCTCACAGGCTGGCAGCCCCCTCTCTAGCCTGCTTCCTTCACCCACCCACCCTGAGAAGCACCCTGTTCCCCAAATTGGGAGTTTCCCTGCTGGCCTCAGCACAGCCACTCACTATGCTTGCAGGCAGGAGTCAGCCCTCGTGTTTCTCCACCCATCCATCCACCCATCTGCAGAACAGAGCTCACCAACGTTGAAAGGATGCATTTCATGTTCAAGTGCCTATAAAATGGCTGTGGAGTGAACCTGCACACCACAGGAGAGCTTTCAGCCTCACTTTGTGTTCAGGCACACGGAGAACAAGATAAACTAGTTTAACTAATGCTGACCCAGTTTCACACCAGAAAGGACCAAAACAAGAAACATATTCTAACTTCTTGTGTCTAAGAGATTCTGTTCATCTGTTTTGAAATGGCAAGCATGAAATATTTGAGTCTTTGTGATAAAATTCTAGGCAAGGATCAAACGGGGCAAAACCAGGTCAGCACCCTGACTTAACATAATTGTGTTGAAAACCATTAACAGGAATACAGCACACATGCTTTATAAGATAGTGCTCTCTACAGGGTCACAGACCAAGAAGAGAAGAAGAAAAATCAAGAGGAGGATAAACAAGGCTGGCTGGGAATTGATTGCTTCCCTTCGAAATTTTAGTGGAACAGTTGGAGTAAGAAGCTGACTGCAGCTGAACTGAAAAATCACTATGTGTAGCTAGATTACTCATCTACTGTTAAGCCAAATTAAAGTGTTCTTCCCACAGGCAAGCCTGAAGATTTCAGAAAAGCCATCAATTATAGCTCAGGAAAGTTTAGAAAAAAGCTCTGCAAAACCGAAATGAATTTTGTACTTAATGGGCAGGAAAACAAAAGACAGATGAAACTTCATGTTGCTTGATATGACAATAAATACTACACAGCATGCAGGACATGACTGAGCCACTAAGTTGATGAGGTGCATTAAAGAAAGGTTCACCTTATCACGTCCCAGCTACAACCACCCTTCCTTGCTCTGCAAAGCACCCTTGCAAATTGTTACATAGTAACAGTGGCAGAAAAAAACGAAGATTTTCAGCATCCTGATTACAGCCAACATTAGGAAGCACTATCAATATAAGTCTGACTAGGTGATTCTCCTTAACATTTTTTTGTCATTAGGTAGCAAACTCATCTATAGGAAGCAGGAAAATCAAGTGTGCAAGGCATAGGCCTTTTAGCAAAACGCCTTAGAGTACTTTTCTCCAATTTATTTTCCAGGAGTGATCACACCTTGGACACAAGCCCATTTCTAACCATTTATTTTTCATGTCTGGACAAGGCAATATAACTTCTACACAATTTAATCCCTTTGCTAATAGACTTAGCTGTTATAGCTGAAATACACAATCTTAACAATAAGGCTAAAATCCCCAGAATACTTAAATCCGAGAAATGCGTTTGCTGGCTTTAGTTCAGGACAAGTAGGAGCAATTGGCTAAAAAGCTGTAGACAGGGCAACTGTGGCGAGACCTGCCAAGAGGTTACATTGGACTCCACACAACTGCCCACAGAAGAACAACTGCTTCAAGCAGGGCACAAAAATAGGCTACAAAAAAGTCTCCTCCAAAGGGCTGGGAAGCACCTGGATGCCCCAACAGCTTGCCTTGGCTCCTTGGGTCACTGCTACCCTAAAATTACGGGGATGCCAGGGTGAAAACCTCCGAGGATCATTTTGCCCATCCAAGTTTCCCCACTTGGATGTTTCGTTCTGCTTTCAAGCTGCAGTTCAGCAAGCAGGCTGCAATTTACCTCTTCACCCTCACCCTCAAATTTGTTTGGATAAACAGGCTCTCCTTTGTTCCAGGCTGCTACTACATTTACACATTGTATTGTACATCAGCTGGTATGAAGCAAGGCCAGCCCTTGAATGAAGACACTAGTATTTTTGTTCACAGCAAAATTAAACAAGTAAGAGGCACAGAATGTCATTTATAACCCCAGTCAGGAAAAAAATTGGTTTTTAAAAGGTGAGGGGTTTTAAAAAGTTTACTAAACAAACCTAGCCAGTTACACTCTATAGAGTCAGCTCACAAAAAAGTTCAAGGCTGTATAAATTGCCCAAGCAGTGCTATTTCTGAAGAGAACAGTTTAAAAGCTTGCATCCTCACCATTTCAAGGGCCCAAGAATTATTGGCAAGTGATTTAGCTTTTACTGAGTACACAAATAGAGAGGAATTATTCACAGAGGAAGGGAATGAACTATTCACCATGTCTATTAAAGACAAGAGACCTCAGTAGCATCCAGGAGTTACAGGATAAACATCAGGAAAAACTTCACAGTAATAATAGTTGAGCAGAGGAATAGCCAGCTATGAAGTCTTCCCTATCAAGAGGTCTAGAAAAAAAGTTCAACAAGCATCTCTAAGAAGTGGCTTAACCACAGCCTTATAACAAAGCATGGACTCTGTATACGGCCTCTTTAGATCCCTCCCCCAATCACACAGAATTCTATGTGATTTTGTGTGATAAATTGAGTTTGCTGAGACCTCTCCTACAGGTTTATAGTTCAGTAAAGCCCAGCAAAAAAGAGATCAAAAGTAACCACTATTTGCTAGGTGTCCAGGTTTCCTGGAAAGCTATCATCTCAGTCCCATAACTGAATATGTATACACAGTAAGGAAAACAAAAATTTGCCCTGACTGATCTAAAGACCAGGAATAAATTGCATCTGATGTGGCCTGGACTCCAGAAGTGAGGCCCTATGATGGATGCTACGAAGAAGCTTCAGCTGGACTTACATAGGATGTTACTCACTCCTGCAGACAGCCCTGTACCCTTCATATACATCAAGCTTAAAAAGTTAATCCCAAGTCTCAAACAAGTTTGAGCAGCAAAAATATTTTTATTCCTTTGGTTAATTTAAGGGGGAGGGGAGCAGAAACTTTATGGGTTTGGGTGTAAAAGCTTTTTGCTCTGAGTATAAGAAGTAAGTTAGTCTTCTACAGACTCCTTCCAGTACATCTACTATTGGTCGTACAAAAGCTCCACACTTCAGTAGTTTCAGATCAAAAAGAAAAAAAAATTCAGGAGAGAGAGCATGCCTCTGTTTGATGTTTTAGAAGTCAGGGCATCATTGTCCATGGTATAATTATGACATGATCTGATGGTCTGTGATTACCCTGAGCAGCAACACGGGGAAAGGGAAGATGGGTTACAAGTTCCTACTTGCTCTGGTCCTTTCAGAGGCCAAAAAGCATCTCCTGAGCATGATAAAGGGAAGATCAATCTCTGCTTTGCCCCCAGCCCCAACAGCACCACAGTCGACTGCAGTCATTGCTTCCCTCAGGCACTCCTGAGCATAAGACCGTGACTGAGATGTCTGCCCAAGCCGCTGCGCCCTTGGCCACACAAAATAAAAAATCTGATATGGTTGTGAGCATGGCAACCTACTCCTGACACCCTTGGAGCAGCCAGCTCCTCCTGGTGTGAGGGCTGCCCTGTCCTCCAGCAGGGGAGGAGGCAGAAGGGCACTGCCACACCTGCTGGGAGGACACCACGGCCAAAGCCTTCTCCCGACTGCCGCACGCATCCCTACCCGGGGAGCACAGCAGCCTGGCACGATGCCTGCCAGTTCAACTCCCAGGCCCTGGCCGGTTTGTATCCCCCACCATGCCCAGCCCCATGCTTCCAGCCCTGCCTCCTGCAAAGTGATCCACTTTTTATCTCACTTCTCTCTATCTTCAAACACATCAGTGGCAGCATCACTTGGAGCGTGATCAGTGCTTTGTCCGCTCTCCTCCCTCTCCTGAACTGCCCTTCCCTCTCCTCTCTAAGCAGTGTTTCATACAGGGACTCTTTGATTTCACCCCTTTTGCCTGAAGATGCCACAAAACACGGAGAGAGCACTCCAAGGGACAAGCAATGCTCTCACCTGAAGCTGGATCTGTTTCTGTCCTGAGCCAACACAGCCTGTATGAAAATGATGTTCAAGGGAGTGAAAAGAAGCCAACAACCCACAACCATGTGAGGGTCTGGAAACCCTGTAATTTGTGCCTTGAAAAGAGATTTAGAGCCCATCTGTCCCAGCCAGAGTACAAAGGAATTCAGAGTGACTTGTGTTCCCCCTCCTCGCCTCCTCCGGCCCCCTGCTTAGCCAAATAACTAAAGCAAACACATATAACCATGTCCCTAACTTGTTGACATAATCTGCCACTTTGCCACCGCTGCAGCCCTCGTGGGGGCCTGGGCACTGTGCTTGGGAAACCATATGTTAGGTGAAATTGTCTCCTCAAATCTGGCGTGACACGGGCTTTTCCTCTGGTTTAGCCTGAACCTGTGCTGATGGGCTCTCACTGCCCCACCACCAAGATTTATTTTCCTGCTTGGAGATAATGCTGCTGAAACATCTGTAAAAACAAATCCATACACTCTAATACTTAGTGCAAGGGTTTAATATTAAAGTGGCACTGTCAGATTAAAGGGACTGTAATGTATATTTTTAATACTCCATTTTAAACTCTCCCTCAGATTACGGAAGAGTTTGATTATCTATTCTTTGACCTTAGGTGCACGACACCCGCCTACCCTCCATTTTTGCTACAAGTGCACAACACTTACCAAGGTCCACCTGGCATTTTAGTAAGCTCTGCTCCAAAGGCAGCAGTGGTAGAAGTGGGAGGAACCCACATGTTACCTGCATGTCACCCACACAACCGAGGGCTGGGACAACGCGTGCCCATGGTTCCCCCAGACACACAGCGAAGGAAAACCTAGAGGCAGATGTCCCACAAGGAGAGAACAGGCTGCTGTCCCAGAGGCAACACCACCCCAATGTCCCACCACAAGAGCAGCCCTCGGTCACAGACACCAGCTGCTCTTCTGGCAGCAACCTGGGCACTGCCTCTCACTGCCAACACAGGATGGAAATGGGTATTGAAATTTTATAACGACAGGTGACTCACCCTGTCACTTCCCATTTTAGCAATTTCTTATTTTGACAAGCAAGGAGCAAATTTGACCAAAAGGCTCCTAAAACAAAGACCATACTGAGTCCTGAACAAAGAAAAATGTGCTTAGAAGCTCTCAACCAGTATTGCTGAGGTGCACACAGACAATAACGTGCTGCAAGAAGCTTTTTTGTCTTATGTGTATTTGACTACAGGGTGACTAAAATCCAGAGTAAAATCATTTGGCAAAAAAAGAAACCAACTCAAAATCAAACCAAATAAACATCTCCCGACAACACCCGTCAAAAGACACAAAGAAATAACTCTGTGCCTTTTTTTTCTTAAATAAAGGCAGGCAGGAAGAAAGCTTGGCTGCCACTGGAAGTGCCGCAAGTGGGAACTCCCCAAGGGCAGGACAACAGGGACCCAGCACCCCTGATGCCACTGCCTCAGCCCTGCGCCCAACAAGTTCCTTCAACTACTCTGGCTCTTGGTTTCCACATCTGCAGAGTGGGGATAATAACAGGTCTTTGCATCACAGGGGTGTTAAAAAGATCAATTAGTTAATGTCTGAAAAGCGCTTTGAAGATATAGCAGGTGGTGAGTATTATTATGCAAATAACATGATTTAAGAAAATCACAAGTGCTGGATTAATACTAATCCCTTTGATATTTAAAAGGCACCATTTTTTCATATTTTTAAAGCGGTGAGTTTACAAGCTATAGATTTCTATGTCTACTGCAACAACAATTTTTAACCTTTTCTTTTCGTACAGCTCACTACATAAAACTCCTCTGCAGATATCTTCACAAAATCCAATCTCAGTTCAAAGCTAGGAGTAGTGGAAGAAATTATGGATGCTGATGAACTGGATAACTAGACCTTACACAGGACTATTTCTCAGAGGACAGAATGTCACTAACCTAACTTACTGTAGCAAACATTGCAGAGTCTTTCAGTTTTAGGTCTTTTTTTGGAAGCACACTAATTTCATGCATAGAGGCATTTGTAAAACAATATAGCTACTACCTAATTATGCCATTTTATGTGGTGGAAAGAGTAGAAAAATAGAGAAGGATATGGTTCATTCATTTCTTCCAAGGCTGCACATCTGAACTGGAATATAAAAAAATCTTGAAAAATAATCTCATGTCTAATGGCCTCATTTGGTGGTCTCTCAATGAGATCAGGCCATTGCAACGTCTGCTCCAGCTTCTACAAAGTGGCCACACAATCACTTCTGTTTTAGGTAGATGCAGGGAGTGGGGCAGATGGCTATAAGCCAGCCCAGAAGCACAGTCCAGATGAAAGCCTGCAGTTCACAATGAGACACAAACACAAGTCAACAAGAGCAATGAGGTGGGATCAGGACAAAGAATCTGAGGTGAGCAGCAATGTCAGAAACCAAGGAGAGCACAGGCAAAGCCAGCCTCTCTGCCTTCCTCCCTTGCCTTTGCCAGACCTCTCTGTGAAAGCAAGACATCCTGCCCAGTGCCTAAAACTCCTCTGTGCTTCCAGGACTTCCACATTCCCTTTCTGTGAGGAAGCCTGTTTCTTGTTTCCTGCGCCATAAAATTTAGTGCAAACCAGCTGGTGTGTAGGGTCTAGGAATCTGTACAATATTGCTGTTGTTAAAACCAGCTTAATACTAACCTCCTCTGGAATGCGTGCCTGAAATTGATATTAATGAAACAAAATCAGATAATAATATTCTGTACAGCTAGTTCCTCAGGCTTTGCTGTAGCATCAAATCCAATCTTTTCCCAAGTCAATGTGCAAAATACAAATAAAGGATGGCAGGTAGCATTGATGTGGGAGGAAGCTGCAGGAGTGGTCTAAAACTTCAGAAGCTCTTAGGTTTGCAGCTGTAGGCAGCTAAGCTTCCTTTCCTACCACAGCTCCCACAGCAGCCATATTAATAGCTATTCAATACAGTAATAGGATCCAAGCTGTACACTTAGTTGTTGGGGCTTTTTTAATCTCCCAGTCAATATTAAAAGCATTTGGATGCTCTTTAGGAGGACACAATGATTTTGCACTCCAGGAACAGCAAGGCATTTGCAGTGCTCCCGAGGAATGACAGTGAAAGATTTCCTTCCTATGCCTTTGCTCGTGATTGATCTGGTGACACTTTATTTTAACTCGACCTACTTGTACAGATTCACAATTTAATTTTCTTGCATAAACATGCACTCAGTGTAATCATAGTGCATTCTCGTTTGTTGAAGTTACACAATTCTGAAGTATACAATTTACACACAATATAGATCCAAACCACCTCCTGAGAGTCATTCTTCAGACAGGAGACCCTTGACGGTCTCCAAACATCTTTGGATACATGATTTCCACTCCTGGATCTGCCAGGCCAAGGGAATAAATCTGCAGTTCTGATGCCAGCCAAACAAGCACAACCCCATTGTTCGTTTTGCTCTCCTGGAAAATGGTAGCAACCTCCTCTCCTGCACAACACCTAATGATAGACCACTCCACTGAAGAACAGCTCCCACGTGGGAGGATGAGGCAGCATCATGCACCTTCTGCCTTCACAGGAAATCAAATTCCCCTTCATTTCTAATCCAAAGGAGAAAGTGAATTTCTCTCTGAAGAGTACCTCCTGCCTGCTGGTGGCTTGGGGTTTGGTGTACTCCATCTCCACACCTTCACTTAATTCATCTTCTCTGAATGTTCTGAGTTTGCACAACGCTCACTTGAGGAAAGCAAACTGGTTTTTTTGCAATCAGCTATTCAGTTTGAGGTATACAGGTACACCTTATTTAAGTAGGTCATAGATACTTACAGCTAAAATTACAAACAGGAAAAATAATACAGCATTCTCAAAATGTTCACATGTGCAGCCCCATCACACCAAAGAGATAAAACCCAACTTGGATATCACTTAGGGTTTTTTTATCTCTCACTTCAACTAGCCAAATAACATCAAGTAGCTGGAATGATTGCTCCCATTAGCCAACCTTCCCAGCACTCAGCAATCTGCTGCAAGGTTTCTCCAGACGAAAGGATGAAAAATAAACATACTGTTCCTACTATACTTAACATATACAGTCTGAAGAAAAAAAAGATTAAACTTTAGACTACACAAAAAGAAAAAAAGGAGCTATCGTAACAGAAGTAGGTAAGATGTTGCCTTCTGTCTGACCACAGGGCAAGAGGAAAGACATTCAAAAGACCACCCAGAAGTAAAAAAATAAGGATTCCTACTTGGTTTGTTGATCATTACACAAGGTAAGCCAGGAAGGTACAGTCTGTCCCACTGACTACCACTGCCTTTTCTTCCTCAGAAGATGGGCAGAGAATGGGAACAGGTATGTACCGAAGAGAAGGTTACTCTGGCGATTTGTCGTTCAGCCACAAAGCTTCTGGACTTCTGATCTGGCTTTAGTACATTCTATATCACATTTGTTTTCATGAAGTGGTTAAAAATGTGTGAAGGAGAACCACTATGGGCTACTACAACATTGTCCTTTGAGGCATCCCAAAGGAATAAAATTGATAACAAAGAGTGTTCTTCTGGGACAGAGGAGCTCCAGCTTTCTATTTGTGCTGCCACACGTGTGAGATTTAAATTGAAGTTGTGTTTGTGCTCATGGCCTCATTAGATTATAACTTGACTGTTGATTTTAATTCCTGCAACCCTCATACACTCGGGACCTGCCCTCTCTCATTTGGAGGAGATCAGATAATGGTTATTCCTCTTTACAGCCATGCCATCCCCTTGTAGCTGAGCCTCAGGGTCGATAACCTAGACCTCAGGTCTAGTTTTCACATTTAACAAATTTTCCTATTGCTTGATTGGTAAAGGCTGTTCAATACCAAGGCTGTAGCTAAATTAATTGTTAACCATTTCTTTGTCAGCTTTTTAAAGTCACACATTTTAATAGCTGCCTATACTTGTCTCCTTGAATAAATACACCATGATGGCATCTGCATATCCTAGTAGAGGTATTGTACCCTGCAACTGCTCTGCACCTGCCATTCCAGCATCCAGACCCACAGTTCTCAAATCAAACCTATAAATGGTATGGTACCACCTGGAAATCCTCCAGGCTTCCTCCAAGAGCGTAATGAATGTAAGAATCCTCATATTATGTAAAGTCTGCTTCAAAGTTATTTTTTACACGTGAGGAAAAATCTATACTTCTTTTACCCAGTCCTTAATATTTTGATTTTCTTTCTCTGCTGCAAGCAGTAAAACATTTTCAATACATGAATAGTTGAGATTTTTTAAAGCCTCACATTTTACAAGGTTTTTATAAAGCTTTTTAAGACTATGAATGATCGGTGCATTGGCTCCACAAATTAAAATGCAACTTGGGCATACCAACTTCATTCTTTCACTTTATTCTTTACTTAAAGAGCTACGAACTATCCTGGGATCTCTTGCAGTAGGAGGGAAGGTATATAACTAATTTCCTAACTGCTCTATTTACTTTGCATACCTTGTGGGCAAAAGTTGGCAAGAAAGGATTGGAAGCTGTTTGCTTTGAAATTATCACCCCATTTACAAGATTCAAGAATAAAGTTTTCTAAAATGAGGTAAGAGGGAAAAGGAAGTGACTATGTGCATAGTTAATACTACGGAGTGCACTGGGGAGGTCATTAGCTGAGAAAGAAAACCAAGGTACTGAGGAAGCTCCCTAACAAAGTGCATATGGACATGATATTTAGAGCACCCGTGATATTTGGAGGACAAAGGTACTAGCCAGGTCTATGCAAAATAGCTATATTCCATTTCCACAGAATGTATTCCACCTTGTATTATTCCCAGTGGAAGCAAAGCTACACAGAGGCACAAAGCTGCTATTGAAAGCACCAGCTCAATACCTTAACTTCATTTGGAAAAGCCTCCTCTTCCCTGACCAACAAGGCCACCCAGGAGGGGGTGAGCAGGAAAGGCAGAGAGCTACAGACACAGGTCGAGCTTGATAACACAAAGAATTTGGCAATAAAATTAGTTCAAGCAGGTCTTGAATCCTCTTTGTTTGTTTGTTTGTTTTTTTTTTTTTTTTGCTTGTTTTTGGTTTTGTTTGCTTGTTTGTTTTTTCCCCTTCAGCTTCTCAATCCAACATTGCAAAATAACCTGTGTTTGCAGGGCCATGATGTGAAACACATCAGAGATCCCTTGAAACTTTTAACTTTTTTTTTTTTTTCAAAGCCATGTAACAGCTACATACAATACAGCACACGATCCCAGATCAGCTCTCCTCTCCAGTTCACAGCACAGCTCCCCAAAACTGTCATGGTAGCACAACCAAGCAGCTACTGGCCAGTGATGGCAGGAACTAGTCACAGCAGAGCTGTCACCAAGGCTTGGTATCATAGAATGAAGGTCTGTGCATGCAGCTAACCCACTTGGAACAGAAATGCTCTGCCCTGTGCCAAGCCATATCATGGGTTCAGGGAGCCTGATGTGAAAGTGCTTTGCAGAAGGCTCTGAGCAAGCCAGGAAATCTGGGGATGCAGGTCTGCTTTTGCATAGGAGCTTTTAGGAAGAGGACATAGGATAGCTTAAGGAATTAGTAGGTACTCACCCTTCCTACTCAAGAAGCAATGCTGCAGTACCCACTTGCCCTACTTACACATGACAAAAATAACACTAAATTGCATTTTTCATCTACAGATTTCCCCATATTCCAAAAAAAAAAAAAAGCCAAGGCCAGAATTTAAAAAAAAAAAAAAAATTATTTGCTAAAAGCAGAAACAAAAAAATGAAGCCTCCAGTCAAGAAACCTAGAGGACCCCACTGCATACAATGAACTGCATAGATGGCACTCTAGACACCAAACCTACACAGACAAAGCAGCTTAGACTTCTTGTAGAATTCCAGTAGATGTGCATGACCAGTAGATATGACCAACATCACTGAGTGGTGGCATGGTGAAGAAGCATCTCAGTGTGGGACAGAGACACAGCAGCAAACAACCTGGCCATACCAAGTTACTGTCCATGAATGGTGTGAGCAAAGCAGAAAAACCTGTGAGAGGGAGGGAAAGGAAGAGAGTACGTAGCCATTTCTGGCCATGAATTTACCAGCTTTTTTTTTTTTCCCCAACAACCCAAGTAATAATATACAGGAAGACTTCCGTGCTGCCTTATTCAAAAGCTCCTAACTTCCAAGGCTGCTAAACCCTCTTCTGATATCAAAGTTCCCATTCAAGTATAATTCAAGTAGATTAATTATGCCACAGACAACAGAAAACACAGTCTGCCTCTTCAAATTATCAGTAGGAGAAAATACCACAAAGAATTTAGCTTCAAGGATGCTGTTTACATTTACTCACTTATTTTACAGGCCTCGGGATCAAAATGAAAAGATAATAACTAATTGCTACAACTGGGAAAAGTAAATTGGAAAGTCCTTACCGGGTGCACCTGTACACAATAATTTGAACAGCAGCAGTACAAGCAACACAGATTGCAAGAGTGCAATTAGAGAAGTGGAAAGTGTTACTCTGAGCAATTGAGATACGGTGTTTTGATAACTAAGTTACCTTGGAGATGATTCACACCCACAAGTTGCTTAATGTCATTTTACACTACAGGTCCAGAAGGTATAAAAATACACATAAAAATCACTATTAAATCAGTCAGTATCCAGGACAATTACAAAGTAAACACATTTTCATGCCAGATTAGTGCACTAAATTTGAAGTTGTAATATTTCAGCCGAAGCCCAAAGCATGTAAAACCTACACAGCCATCTCTTGTCTCAAGATGCCAACCACACTCTAGTGCTCTACAAGAGGATCTCCTCCTTCCCAAGTAAGCAACATGTCCCTTTTGAAGAAGAAAGAGAGGTTAAAAAAACCCCTCAGTCCAAATGAGTTCTTAGCTCACCTGAGCAGCACGATCACCACTAGCAAAAGGGAATCCTTGGGGCTCAGGCTTCTGTGCAAATAGCTTCCAGGATGAAGTGCCTTTTGACGTGTACTTGTTCCTGCTGGGAGAGACACAGAAAAGATGCTTCAGAGAATAAACAAGGCAAGGGACTGAACAACATCCACAATCAAAGAGAAATTGCTTGCTCAGAGGGTTTATGGGTGCCCTAAGCAAGGAATTATTTTGGAGCTGGCATCTCAAGACATCACAGAAAATCCCTATTTTTCATCTGTATAAATGCAAAAGGGGGAAAGTGAGATCTATCGATTTTGCACTGAATGCAATATTTTAGAATCAGGATATGTATATAGGCCAAATTAACTAAAAATCAGTTAACTAAAAGACTTCAAATAAGTTTTCATTTCTGAGTAATATCACCATGCAACTGCAATGCTCCTTTTGCAGTTGGCAATGACCAGAATTATGCCCTAAATTACATGTTTTACTAGCTACCTGGAAATAAGCATGTCCTGGATGGTAAAATTAATGCATTACATAGTTTAGTAGCATGATAAACAAAAATAGAAAGGAAATCACACAGAGTTAGTTCAATTACTTGTCAAGCTGGGCTCATTCTAAAACAGTCTTAAGATATCTGAAGGCAGATACACATATCCAGTAACAAGGAATGCAGGTAAGGTTTGTAAATCAGAGGACCTTAAGAAGCAAGGGATGTGGAGGTTACCTCAGCCTTGCAACTGAGCATTGCATTCAGAGCTTTTGTTCTTATTAAAAGGGCTAATGTGGTTCACGGATGCAAAGATAGGAGAGCAAATGGAAATACTGAATGGGGCATGCAATGATAAAGAGTGACACTGAAGTATTGTGCCCAGTTCCATGTTGATACTCAAAAAAAGTTGTTGAAAATTAGAGAACATGCAGGCAGAGCTGCAGAAGCAATTAGCATCTAGAGGGGAGAAAAAGCATTATGTATAATCAGGTTTAAAGATTCAGTCCTTCTGATAAGCCACACAGACAAGTGACAGCTTACTTGATCATCTTTAAAGAAAAAAAAATTATTAGCAATAAGAAACACTTTAATAGTGCCACAAGAAGACTTGAAAGGAACTAAGAGATGCAAGTTAAAAGCATAGAAGGCTCCTGTTAAAAATGAGATATAAATCTGCAAAGGGAGAAATGAAGAGCAACAACATTCTTAAAGATGAATTATCTTTTTCTCAGTATTTTCAGGATAAGATATGCTTTAGCCCAAGCATTTCTTCAGCCCATGAGCAATAGCTGATTGAGATGGTGAAACAACTGCAGGAGTTGATGGCTCCTCTGACGCTAAACTCTAGATGACAGCTAACAACTGCAGGAGTTGATGGCTCCTCCGACACTAAACTCTAGATGACAGTTTCAAAAACAAACAAACAAAAAAACCCAAACCTTCAAACAAAACAGAAAAACAAACCAAAGCCCCAAAGGGTGCTGTCCTGCATTTTCATAAATTCTACTGAACACTGAATTAAATGCACAATGGACTGTGAAATCCTTGCAGATCTTCCTTCAGCTAAACGTCAAATGAAGAGGCCATCTGTTAATAAACATAAATATTAACTCTCTAGAGTCTCGTCCAATATACTAGTAAGTAAACTCATTCCACCATTTAGTGCTACGCGATTGCCAGGGCAAGTGAAGTCTTTTGGTTTTTCATCTCAACAGCTTGGGTGGGCAGGAGACAACACCTGGAGCACACGGCAGACAGAGGTTTCCAGTCACAAAGCCAGCTTCCTGGCCGTGCACTTACTGACCCTTACAACACACCCAATTTGAAGTTTTCACAAAGACACCTCCTGCCCAAGTAAAAGCCTTTTAGACAAAACCACCTCCATTTAGCATGATTGGGAGGAAAAATAAATATCCCAAAAGTTACTCGTTTCAGTTCTTTTTTTATGCTTGTAACTTATGCCCATAAGGGTGATGTGCATAGATCGCAGCCCCAGCTAGACTTTCTATGGGGCATTAGTCACTTCATGAGGGGAAAAGGCCCAAGTTGCTGATAATGTGAATAAAAACTGCACAGAAGAACTTTTTATAACTTTTTAAATTCTTACTAATCCCACAAGTCCGGAAATAGTAGAGGTTAAGCTATTGCTTTTATTGCCCTACAATTCAACAGGCCCAACATGAAGTTTATACCAATTTGTCTCGTACTGTTTAAGTGACCATAACACATAAGTTCAATACACGCCGTGGCAACATATTAAGGAAGGACAAATTAATGGTCTTTTGATGTGTTTAAAGAAGAAGCTCCATATTTTGGACTTCCAGATGGAATGAGCATAACCAGACCCATTAAATGCAAAGGGCTAACTAAGCTGAAGGAAATCACAACCCACTACCATTAACCATTCCAAGTGCCATGTATCTTCCTGACAGAAGCTTTATTTGCTGTGTATGCCTATGCTAAGTCCAAACAAAATACTGTTAAACTGTCTGGATTGTTTAATTTATTCTGGACAGGAGATATAAACTTGTATTGCAGTTGCACCTTTTTACCAAATCAATGTTTTATTTTTTCTGCCCTCTGTTTTCTTCCTATGGTTGAATACTTTTGACTAATCACAGTTTTCCCATTGGGCACACACTGGTTAAAGAACTGGTCCTTCAAAACCTCAACAGTGATGCACCTAGGAATGTAAGAGCTAGATCTTTCTATACAGGTCTTACACATATCTGTCAGAAAGAGATACTATCTCTCCTTAAACTATCTAGAAGATAAACAAGACCCCTGGGGAAAAAGATGCAAGAAGTTCACTCCTGAAATTTCTACATATTTTTAAAACAGTCAGTTAGTATAGATAGAAGGTTAAGCTTTAAATGTGAGAAGACTTGATTTCTGCATCACTTCTCCAAGAGACCCAGCTATCACCCTAACAATCCCTCTAGACATGGCAAGATTAGTGTCAGGTTTACAAGAGCTTCCTTCAGTTCAAATTGAGACACAGAGCTAATCCATCTTAACGAGAAACATGCTAGCCAGGTCTATTCAACAGTAAGCACAAGTGAACCTTGTTCTGAAAATGTTCTGTAACAATTCAAATGAAGTGCTAAAAATCCCATGGGTTTTTATTTAGTCAAGTTGATCACAGGCAGTTCTTATGTACTTAATCTGGCAGAGTGCTCCCAGCAGGTCTACATGTCCAGGTCCAGCACAGAAGTAGAGGAAGGACACCCTAAGGGCAAATCTTCTCTACAGCCACCTGAATTGTTGTAAGACTGAGGCAAGTTTTTAAAATTTTTCAATAGAAAGAAAGAGAGATGACATATCTGCAATGTAAAACTGTGATTGTCAAAAAATACAAAATCCATTCACTGCAAATCACCAAAATCACAGAGTGGTCTGGGTTAGAAGGGACCTTAAAGATCATCTAGTTCCAATCCCTCTGCTATAGGCTGGGACGCTTTTCACTAGACCAAGTTGCTCAGAGCCCCATCCAGCCTGGCCTTGAACACTTCCCCAGCCTCTCTGGGCAACCGGTTCCAGTGTCTCACCACTCTCACCATAAGAATTTCTTCTTTCAGCTATTCTCTTTCAGCTATTACCCGTTGTCCTATCACTAAAAGCCCCTGTAAAAAGTCCCTATCCAGCTTTCTTGTAGGCACTTTCTAGGTACTGGAAGACTACAAGGTCTCCCTGAAGCCTTCTCTTCTCCAGGCTGAACAACCCCACTCTCTCAGACTGCCTTCATAGGAGAGGTGTTCCAGCCCTCTGATTATCTTCATTGCCCTCCTCTGGACTCACTCCAACAGAATCATGTCTTTCTTATGTTGAGAGTCCGTGAACTGAACACATTGGTCCAGGTGGGATCTCACAAGAGTAGAGGGGGAGGATCACCTCCCTTGACTTGCTGGTCACCCTTTTTTGATGCAGTCCAGGATACAGTTGGCTTTCAGGGCTGCAGACACACTCTGCCAGGTCATGTTCCGCTTCTTGTCAACTAACATCCCCAAGTACTTCTCCTCAGCACTGCCCTCACTCCCCTCATCTCCCAGTCTGTACTGATACTGAGTATTGCTCTGACCCACATGCAGGACCCTTGCACTTGGCCTTGTTGAACCTCGTGAGGTTGGCCTGGGCCCATCTCTCAATCCTGTCACACTCCCTCTTGACGACAACCCTTCCTTCCTTCCTAGAAATAAGGTCTTAATCAGATAACTAACTTTTGAAGTAGACATATTTTGATTTAATAAATCAAAACTACTAATTTCACTTGTTTCCAGAATCACAAAGCTGTTTGCTTGAGGGCAGGCAGTGGAAGAAGGCACGTCGGAAATGAACCCAGAAAAGTAACAACTTGGAAGCTAACCACAAAGGTGGAGCAAGATCAGAAGCACCTTAGAAGGAACTGGGTAGACTCTGTCCACTGATGAGTGCCAAGGCTTCCGAGGTCAGGGTGCTTGGTGTAGAGCTAATCATCAATCTGTGCTGGCGCCAGCTCCCGGAAGCCAAATTCCAAAGAGAAACTGAACGTCCCAGTGAGCACATAGCTGGTTACCACAGCTCTGCTGACACATTCCTGGGGACAAACTCTGCCCCATGGTATGGCAGTCTGAGGCTGCGAAACTGAGTAGAAGGTGATCATAAAGTTGGCTCTGGGAATTTTTATTTCTTTTTTAATAAATGTTACTAATCGTGTGTTAGGCACAGACACTTTTGGACATTACGTCAACAATTAAGTCTTCCCTCAACCATCTGACACAGAAACTTAGTGAGGTCCAAAGCTATGTATTTCCAGAAACATAACTGCAGAGACTGAAACAGAAATACTTGATTTTAACAGATAATTTCTTTAAGCAGACACCAGTTGGGTTAAGTCCCAGCTCCACAAGGTCGCCAGAACAGCTTTCCAGTCTGCCTCATTGCTTGGGCAAGCACACACCTTCTCCCTCCTCCATCCATCCTCTGGAGCCTCTAGGGGCAAGGACTCCACAGCCTCTTTTCATAGCCAGATGTGAGCAGTTTTATAGACATTTAGAGAGCTTTTTGTATCACCAACCCAGTTAGATAAACTGGCTACTTCAACTCCATATTTCCACTTTGTCTACATGAGTTTTGACCGAGCAAAGAGTAAAAACTTAAACAAAACTCTTAAAAGCAATAGTCCACTAATTCTCATTACCTTTGGCTTTATTATAGCTAATAATGGCTATAATAAAACCTATTTTAAAATTTTTTAGTCTAACGGAAGCTGTTTAAAATTAAGAGGACTGCACCCCCAACCATAAGCTTCACAACTTCCTGTGGTGGATACAAAAACCTGCAAGAAAAGCCAAAATAAATCTCCACCACTGAGTTGAACTAAACAATCAAGATGAAGAAGTAGGAAGAAGATCACATAGGGATTGTTTGTTTACTTAATTCAATCTTAATTATTTAGACTTGCATCTCCTTAACAGCTGTGCAGGTGCTAACTTTACCTCAAGAAGGACCTACAGGTTTTGTTTGCATAAATCAAGTATGTTTAATCAAGCACACATTAGTCCATCAACACATTGGATCTGATGAGGAATTGCATAAGTGACAATGCCAAGCTATTTTGGTGAATATTTATTATATCTCTGCAGAACAGTCTGACTGGAGGAGACTGAGAAAAAAATGACAGTGAAAGAACGGTAGCAATTACTTTACTAGTAGCTAATATTGCCATTAACTGCTTGCTGGCACGAGCTTAAAGTTGCACACCTCAATTTAAGCTTGTTACCCTAATTTTACAATTGTAATTCAATATTCAGAAAGTGACACTAGTGTAATAGGTATCTTCATTAAGTGCTTCATACAATAAATAATTTGAAAGTGCATGAAAAGTTCAGAATTATAGCTGTTACAGAAGCACAAATTCTCAGTATTACACTTTTGTAAAAATAAATACATGTGCAAATCATTTTCTCAAAATCAAGCCAGAATCTAAACCCATTAGCAACAAGTCGCTGGAATTTTTTTTTGTTCTGAACAGTCATTCATGGAGAGATCTCCCTTCAAAATGCAGTTTGTTCTTCAAGAGCTTCTGCATGCAAGGCAAACAGCTCCCAGTTTTGTAAAGCTATATAAAGACTTCATCCCACTTCCAACAACATCTACAGGAAAATTTAGGCAGAAGAGGACTGTGGCCATAGTGAGGATATTTTACATAACTGGTCTTTATGTTAGATGGACAAAACAAGTTTGGCTAAAAGAAAAAACCCTTTGTTCACTTACTAATTCACAGAATGGATGAAGAAGCAGGGAAGAAAGAGGAGGGCTGTTTGGGTGCACTGTCTACTACGTCCTTCTGAAGCCCAGAAGCCCATATGCAGTGACGGACCTACTGAGAGGGTCACATAACCTCCTCTTGTGCAGAGCTGCCTCCCTGCTACCACTGCCCACCAAGACACAGCACGAGGTAGTTCACTGGAGTCACATTTGCCGTTTCAGAAGAACGTAGGTGCTTATGAGCTCTGCTTCACAACTGCAGCCCAATTTAGCTGACCCCAGCTGTTTGCCTTGTCCCTCTGCCAGGACAGAGACATGAACAGGAAGCTCATGCTACCTGACTTCACAACATTACACACTAACATGAACAAGCCATAAAATGCAGTTTACATTCATACGCCTGTCCGTAAACTCTGGCAGCTTCAAAGTCCAAAAGAAAACAAGGCTGAATGGCAGAGTAACCTCTGGCAAAGGGACAGGAAGAACAGCTGGATGCTTCAGCCCCTGGAGCATAAGTCAAAGTCGCAAGTGTATTTGTTGTGCTATCCTTCTCATGTTGTCAACAATCCAGGAGTATCAAAGAAGTCTGACTGTCAACACTGTTGTAACAGAGTATCATGAGCTTCACATGCATGTTTTGGGGGTTTGTTTTACTATGAAATACAGCATCACATTTTGGTGGGCTGATCCCAGCTTCTTACAGTTATGTCAGAACATTTAAAAAGCTTTTGGAACCAGAAGCCATGACTCAAACTCCTTCTCAAACACTGCCACCACTTACTTTCTGTATTGGTTTAAGCAATACATTCTAAGAAAGCTAATTTTCTGCTACACATGCAATCAGACTAGGTTCCCACCAGGCTTTCAGACGCACAAGTACTCAAGGCAAAGAGGACAAGTCATATCAGGCTCAGAAGCAGACTTCCTCCCTTTTGTTTTGGCTGGAAGAATGCTCTGTTCTGGCTTTTCCATTGCAGGAGGCAGCACCATACCCAAGCGTGCCAGGTCTGTCTCACAACCCAAGAGGCAAGCTGTGCATTAAGCACCAGCCCAACCTGCACAAGTAATCTCACTCCCTAGCTCACAGCAAACAGGTCACCCAGCTGATTTGCCTATGGAACAGTACACAACCCTGCTCATGTGAGGCCAGTTATATATTTCAAGCTTTGGAAAGGAAAGAAAAAGGAAAAAAGACTTTTCAGCCCAGCTTTGGTGTTGACGCCTTCAGAAAAGAACTGTAAAGCAAGCTGAAGCCAATTCTAGGTACGAACCAAGAGCCTACTACTTACCAACCATTGCTTCCTTCTAGATTCCATTGTAATGAGAACATAAACAGTAGAATAAGCATATACCTCCCTGGAATGAATTACCTATTCAGAGTTCCCTCTGGTGTTCAGTAAGCTAATCATCACATTCAAGGTAACAGCATTAGTTACAAAAGCATCAAGTTCCCTCACAAGCAAGTTATCATTCAACGGTGAGCGCAGTGATAAGGACAGGACCGAGGGGTTGTAATTCACGGACAACAAAGGCAATGCTATTTTCCATGAGATTTCAGCGACCCGATAAACTCACAGTTCCTTCGTTGTATATTCATCCGAGTGTCTGATTAACCCAGAAAGGACCCAAATCGTTACTGATCCCTTCTGTCTCCCGGTGCCAACGAGACTGACGCAGTCCGTGGGAAGGCAGAGTCACAAGTCGCAGGTACAGCCCAGCTAAACAAGGAAGGCAGAGGTGTTCTGCAGCTTCCAAATAACTATGCCTTGAGTCACAAGGCTTCCCAGCCTCGCGCTTTGATTTGCTTGCACGAAACCCAAGCAAAGTATAGTATATCTAATTAACAGTTTGGAAACAAAGTTTAAAGCTGCCTCTGCAAAGGGAGAAAACGCGTTCGCGGGGAACCCCAAACGGGCTCCCGAGCTGGCG
>NW_008603651.1:0-37944 GCF_000691845.1 Merops nubicus | reverse complement strand
TGCCCGCCGGGGCCCACGCTCAGCTCGGGACTTCTTGGAGGGAAAGTTCCGTCTCTAACACGGGGAGCGCAGGTGTGAGAGGGAACCCCCCAAACTACTGTTTTGTCAAGTTCTAGTCTCGATTTGGAGCTAAAGGCGTTGGGGCTTGGCGCTTTAGAAGCAATTTTTTGAAAGATAAGATTATAGGCTTGTGAACTAGGAAGCAGCCTGTTCAAGGCCCTTGATTTGTGGAGTCACAGACCTTCCAGGGCTAGGAATGTTCTGACATCCTGTCTTCAGCTCACGATTGGACTGTCTAGAAGCTGTTAGATGTGTAGCCTCATAGATGAAATGTCTGTGGTGTCTTGCAGAACTGAAAATACTTTCTGTGAAGTTTTTGGACTGATGCTGAAATTTCCCGCGAGTACAGGTTAATTATATAGGTCTCTGTGTTCAAGCTCTGAAAACATATGGTATGTCGTGAAGGGGAAAAAGTAAACTGGGTAAAGCAGTAGAGTTCTGTGGCCTTCCTGAATGTGCAAAAGTGACGTATCTCATAGAGTTTTGGTTGCTTTGCACCAATATTTTTTCTTTAATTAGGAGACATTTGTTGTATCCACAAAAGGGTAATCACACAGAAGGGTATTTGTTTTTATTATTATTTCAAGTTGACATTGTGAGCAGTAGCATAACATGGATGCCCCAGCAGTTAGAGACTACTTTTCCTACTTCCTTCCTTTTTTTTTTATTTTGTCCCTGATGTCCCCAGCATGCACTCAACCCGTTTGAAGGACCTGGAACCTGTTTTTCTGCTATGTAAATATATTTAGAGGGTGAGAAAGGGAACTTCCTTGGAAGATTACGAGTGAAGGTCTAAAGACTTACGTTTACTGAGACATCAAAGATTATGATTTTGGGGGAGAGATTCTGTGCAGTAGTCACCTATTGGCATTTGCATGTTGGATTATAACTATTCTATGTATGTATATGTTAAGGTACAGCACGCTTGAAGCTAGTTAATGCTTGTGATGATGGACTTTTTTTGCTAACCTTGCTTGGAAAAAAAGTTGATGTGCTTTCCTGGGCTAAAGTGGAGGTCAGCATGACAAGATAACCTTCTGTTGCCCAACCATCCTGTGCTAGCGGGGCCTTGATTATTGTACTGAAGGATCTCGTTATAGTCAGTGAATGTTGCTGCATCATTTTAAGTTGCCGATGTGAATGTGATTTCTTTTATTTACATGTGATTAATTTTTTTTCTCAAAACTTTATTTTTTTTGGTTGCATAAATGAAAAAAAAACCAATTTTATTAACTTTTCCTTAAGCTTAATTAAGCTTATACTATATGTTAAATAAAACTATGACTTCAAGGTCAAAAGTGTTAATTATCAAACCTGGTGCAATAGTGAATTTGTGAGGAATTGTGAAAAGAACATTATTTGGAGTCTGGGGAATTCAGGCCAAACTTCATAATCTACATAAATATTTAGGGATTAGAGAAGCCACAGTGATTTAAGTAGTGACTTAGAAGTCAAGTTAACTCTGAGTAAACTCAATTGAGCTTGAGAGAAATGTAAAGTTAACTTCATGGCATTGGTAATTCTGTTAGCTGTTGTTGCCTGTTTTTTATTTTCTCTGTGTCATACTATGAATAATCCCTTTCTACTTCTTACTAAATTCCATTTGCTGTGAAATCTTATTTATGCAGTATCTCTCCAATGGAGCCTTGAGGTACTGTACCCTTTATAAACCAGGCAGCACAGGCAGGGGTCACGTGTGCTTGGTGTCTGCTCTTGGTACTAAGGAAGTCTGTGATGCATCCTTTCTCTAAACAGAGAGGAACTGGTGTATTTTAGAACTACCCAATATAAATTATCCTGCAACTGCTTCTATGATTTCTGCTGTAGTGTAATTATAGTAGTGATTCTATTAATTACATACACTTTAAATTTTTTGTTTGGCGAGTTGGAGGAATCTGTTTCTAACTGTGGGAATGATGCTTTTCTGTTTTACACAAGTTCTTTGTTTTGAATATGTTAAAACTCCTAAAGAACTAAAGTAAACTACTACTGAAAATTGCTGTCAGTCTTATGTAGGAAATACCAGGTATTCTTTCATTCTAATTTTAAATGTTTCTTAGCATTTTTCTTTTCCTTTCCCAGTCATATACCTTTCACTGGACTATACTGTACACTTTTGGACTGGAAAATATCTTCATAACTTTGTAGAAATGAGAAGTTTCACAGGTTCAAGTAATACGTAAACACATGAAGGGTGGAAGAGAAGGAACAAAACCAGTTCTCACTAGTGCAGGTTGTTTTGTTTTTGTCCCCACTATCTACCCTTCCTTTGAAAAATAGTGTTAATGTTGAGTAAGCACAGTTTGAATAGATTCCTTCATTCAGTCCCTTGCTTCATCAGTAGGTGTAACTGTTGTATCCTGTACCCGTAGTGCCAGTAAGCCCCAGGAGAGAGATGGAGGTTTTTGAACAGAGAAGCTGTTCTGCTCTGCTTTAGAAAAATGTGTTTTTAAGAAAACTTGTTTTCAACAGACAACCAGTGTATTGTATAAAAATAGTTGCTTAAGTATTTGCGTGGAGCTGTAGGTATGCAACATTCTCAGTAAATCTATTGAAATAATCTCTGTCCTTACATACTGTGTGCCACTGTATTTTTATCTCAGCAGCTCGTGTGGCTCCAATGCTAATTGTGTGCTTGGGTCTCTCACATAAACTATTACTCTTGCCCTATTAGGACTGTTTATAATGACATCCTGTGCAGCCAGCCAGGTTATGTGACCTTTCATTGCCTAGGCACCTCCGTGTGCATATCTTTGAGCTTTGTAAACACCACAGTTTGTTTAGTTAGATTGTTAATGAGTTTTAAAAAATAATCTCTTGACCCATACCTGCACTTAAGAATCTAGCTGTGTGTTTAAGAAGTCTCTGGGTATTAATGACAGATGTCTAAAGTAAGCTTACTTCTCTTAGTTCAGTGGCTTCTTGGCTAGCATGTTTTGAGAACACTGGGGCAAAGAGGAGATGATCTTCACTGTAGCAGGTTATTCTATAGGTGGATAGAATCAATAAACGTGGGGTGTTGATTTTTTGGATGTCAGTTGAAGGCAGCCTGGAGTTAGGCAATGCAGTAAACGTTCCTGGGCTGGGGGAGGGGAGCGTTTGCTGCTGCTCCGTGTGTTTGTGTTGGCACTGCTGTTGGCTGCTGTGACCAGCTATGGAAAGACATTGCTTCTGTCCTTGTGCTGACATGAGCTACCTCACTTTCTGCACAGGGACTAGTTTGCTTCCACTGGGATGGACTTGTCTGAATGTTAACATAGGATGCATCTAATTGCAGGCAGGCAGTTATTTCCTACACTTTAATATATCGTTTTCAATAAAAGCAAACTTAAACCATCTAATGCAGCATGAACTTCATCCTGGTTTTATTATGGCCAGAAGCTCTGGAAGAAATTACTGCAAGGCCTTGCTTGTTATTCCAGTTGTGTCGCCTGGTAGGAATGCTGAAAGGCTTGAGCTGAGTGGGCAGCACACGTAGTGCCTGGAGTGGAAGATGTTTCTGACTGAAGGAGATGTGAGGTGTGCTGATACATTCTGGCCTTGAAAACAGCAAGTCCTGAAAGTGCCAGGTGTGGGGGTCAGCCCTGTTCTGTGATGACCAGACATTGACCAAAATTCAGACTCCATTCTGTAGCTATGGAAGGGATTTGTGCTGTGCCTCTAATTCAATGACTGGTAGAGAATGGCAGTAGGTTTCTGGAAGCTGGCTGTGCCTGGTCAGGGCTTGGCAAGCTGATCTTGGAAACAGACTTGAGTTAGGCAACAGCTTGTTTCACTCACTTTTGGTGGTCAGACCACCAAATAAGCGCTTCAAATGTGGAGATTTCCAAACTGTTTTGATGCAATCTGGAGCAGAAGCATGACTGTGACTTGCTTTTGCCCTTTCATTTATTCTTTTCTGTCAGCATTATCTATTAAAATACTGTTGTGGTGCAGAAGTTTTTATGTCTTTAGGAAAGCCTTTCTATAATAAAATTGTGGGAAACCAGATCAGGCCTTGGGTAGGTTTATTATTTTTTTTTTTAAAATTTATGGAATATTTCCAAGACTGAAATTGTTGTTGCTCTGATATGGGACACTATTCTTACCTGGTTTTCCAATGTGAGATCTAATATAACTATCAGTAAAGATAGGCATGATCATGTTTCCTTAAGGCTAAAATCTTCATGAAGTTTCAATTCAAAACTTTTTTTGCTGTGCTGCTTTGCTAACATTATGGGGGGGGAAGTGATCTCTTTGAAAGAGAAATTATTTTAGCATGATACAGAGATTTGAAAAAAAATAGCATTGCCTGATTACAGCATAAATGTGGAAGTTGCCACTCTGTAGCTGAGAATATGTCCTTGACAACGAAACCTTTTTTTTTTGTACAGTATTAAATTTTACAAAATAACCTTTTTTTCTTGGGTAGACTCATTACTATAATATTCATACTGTAGTTGGATTTTTTTAAAACAATTTTTAGCTGAGGAATTTTTATTTTAGATCCTTTCCCCTTCCTCCAAGGGACACTCCAACAAGCCCTCCCTGTACACCTCCCACAAAGTATTATGACAGAAAGAGGATGTTGTGTATGACCTTCAGCTTTCCTTTACCCATGGCACCCAGCTGCTGGCATGAAGCACACCAGGATTGAGCTGGATGAGCTGAGACAGATTTTGAGTAGCAGCTGGCCAGACTAGTAGACACGAACAAGGTTTCAGTTTCAGCCTGAAGATGACAAGTTAGGCTTGTCTACAACTTGTGAAATGGTAGCTGCTGAGGAGGAGTGGGAAGTGGGGAAGTGTGCAAGCAAGGAATGCCCTAAAGAAAATTCATATTCACCGAGCTAGGAGTATCAAACATGGATTTTTATTTTATTTTACTGTATCTCTTATGATATTTATTGATCTGCCAGTGGGAAAATACTTCATAACAGTGCTTTTATACATAAAATAGCTTTCTACTTCCTGTGCTGTAGAAATACCTGTGAATATTCAAAAGGTATCCAGTCTGATTTGACCAAAACATTATGAAATCAAGGAGGCCTTTCATTTCCAAAGTAGACAAATTATCATTTTTAGTGTAAGGAGGACCACTTGGCTAACTTGACCAGTCTTTCTGTTTTGGAAAAATAAACTTAGTTCAGGGAGCGAGTTTTCACAACTGTTAAAAACCCCTGCAAACCCTCCTTCTACAGGGTGTCTGAAATGCAGCGTTTACTATGTTATAACTGACCACCCTGGCATTGAGCTATACTTAGGATTCTGGCTGTAGCTAAAATATGCCTTTCTCTGCCAAGACCTGGAGGCAGGACTAAGCGTTCTGAATGTGTAAAGCTCCCCAGAAAGCTCTGTGTTTTAAGCTGCTCTAAAAATAAGACCAATCTAAATAGGGACACAATACATTGGTGGGTCCTTTAGTGCATGTTGTTCTCAGTAGCTCTGTGGATCGTAGTATGTTAAGAATGGGGAAATTAATGCAGTCAAGATGTCTGAATTCATATTTTGCTGCATTCAACTTCAGGCTAGTGATCTTGTTGTGAAACCAATTGGCTATTGAATGAAAACAGTGATCCAAGAAGTGATGAGGTGTTGAGATTTACATTGTCTTTTGGCGTGGGAAACCCTGGCTATTTCTTATCAGTGGCTCCGTTTTGTTGACCCTTCTGACCAGCTGAAGCCTGAAGATTTAGGGGCTGACAGTGCTGGGTTTGCACTGCCATGGAGCTGCAAAGACACTTGTAATTCTGAGATCTCAGGCAGAGGGACTGTGAGCTTGGCTCAGCTGGTTGCCTTGCTGCTGGCCTGTGCAATACCAGCAAGCAAAAACTGTCTTTCCTTTAAAGCTACCAGGCATGGCTGTCTGCATGAGGCATTTGATTAGAAAATGGTGGGCTTCTGGACAGAGCCATGGTGCGTTGTGGGCCTGTGGCTTTTCAGTTTTTCTGTTGACTGCAGGGTGGATACTGTTCCTTCAGTTCTTGCTACATCATTTATTGCTAACGGATGTCAGACTGCTTCTTTCTTGACTGCTGATTGTGTTGGCTTTCATGACTGAGCGAGTGTGGCGGACAGAAGAGCAAGTCCTGGTCCTAGATGTAACTCGTCAGTCACAGCTTGTAGTCATACAGGTTTCCTGTTTTCCTTTCCTTCTCCCTATAAAATTTGGGCAGTAATGTTACAAAATAGGCATACTCTGCAAGGATTAGTTCTTGTAACATTTATTAAACAAGAGGGTGGTGCAAAAAACTGTAAGATGTCTTTATGGTCCTTGTTTCTTAATATGTCTTGTGTATTGATGCTTCTGAGACAGAAGTGATTGAGGTTCACATACAGCATTGAAACAACCTGAAGTCTGAACATCTAATCCCAAACAATGGTGCCTTTCCAGAGTTGTGGAGAACAAGCACTGAGTGAATGATCTGTTTGTGATAGCTTTACAATTCAAACAAGTTTTGTAGGTGTGATGATTTACAGACACATGAGGTAAGAGTGGGATGGGCAGGATTCCGTATGGTGTTAGAAATCCCACGTGACGTAGCTGTGCAGCTGTACTGTGTGTGCTGTTTTTGATGTTCTCTATCAGTGTTCACAGCACACGCTTCTGTCAGGTGTATTGTGTGCACTTCTGCTCTGTATTGTGCATCATTGTGTTATGCTAAAACTGCTCAAAAAGCTGTACCAGGACTTTTGGGATTTGTTGCTGTATACAATACAAATGAGAAAAACGTTTTCCCTGTAATTAATTTTATGAGACGCTCCCTAAAAGTGTAATTTCAAAACAAAACAATTCTGCTGGCAAAATGACAGTGTGCATTTAAGATTTCTTACCTTTTGGAGTTTGTTCAGCTGATGTCAAATTTTGAGGTTCCACAAAAGAAGGCTAACTAGTGTTGTAGTTGACAGGAAGGTCTGATGTGCTGAACTAGTGGCTTATGCAGTGGCTTAAAGATGCCTGCACTCCTGACCTCCCTATGATGTAGAATGACTCTTGAATAAAAATTGCATGCAATACCTATATTTTCTAGAGATGTCTTTTGTGACAAATGTTTGGAAGAAAATAGCTTTTGGATGTAGAAGTTGAGAAATATGCCTTCCAAGAAGTAGTGTGAATATCTACAATCTCTGAAGCTGTTACAGGAAAGAAATAGCAAATACTGAAGTAGAAGACTTCTGTTTTTAAACAGCTTTGCTTTATTATGTTTTCCTTATTTGTGTTAATGATAACAATAATTTATGCTGGGTGTTAAAGGCTTTGAATTTCTTTTTTTCTTCCAGATGAAATAAAAACGGAGCTGGAAAAGCAAAGGTAAATAATTAATGGCTGTAAACTGTGCCAGGAAACAGTGAGTGGAACAATTTGATAGTGGAAATGTAAGAGTGTGTATACATTTTGGCAATGAATTTGTGAATACCCTGTTACACACCTTTCTGCCAAAACCATGCTATGGCCCATGTGTTCCAGTTACACAATGTTTGTGGGTATGAGTACTCAAGCCATAACTGCCTCTGAATTTCATTATGAAAAAATTGCAAAACTTTTAAAAGGTGCTAGTCTTTCACTTCCTTTTACTGGGCTTAATATAGCCTGATGGGAAATCACAAAGGTCAGCAGGTATCCTCTGCTTGATAGTATATGCTCTTAACTACGTAGATCAAGAATACCAATTTAAATATTACTTAGGTACAAATTTTAAAACACTTCTCCTACACTGTGCTATTTCTTAAAATGAGCCCCTAATGTGTTTCTCTTTGCTTTGCTTCATGTAGGCCCTGGTTAATTCAGTATCACTTTGATAGATTTACCATTTCAGTTGCATAGGAGCTCTGCAGTATTTCACATAGAGGGATGGTGTTGGAATGTAGTGAGGGAGGAATTAATCTGAAGAATATATGGAAAAGATCAGATGCAATATTGATTTTTTAAAAGAAAATGGAACTTCCTTTAAGGAAGTATGAGTGAGAGAAACTTGCCTTACATTTGCATGCTGCTATGTACCATTCAGCTTTAAACTTAGAAAAGCAGGGTGTAGTTTGCTGTGATATAAATGTTTATAAAAATCAATGAGTCTTTTTACCTGACCTAGAGAAGGCACTGCTGCTCCACCAAAAGCCAACTTCATTGAAGCAGATAAATATTTCCTTCCATTTGAACTGGCTTGCCAGTCAAAGTCTCCACGCATTGTCAGTACTTCGCTGGACTGCTTACAGGTGACTGTTCTGTTTAAACTTGGACAGAGAGAAAGGGAGAAACATGCAGTTAGAAAAATTGTGTGTGCTGTTGGCGTTCTTAGAGCAAAGAACTAATATGTCCTGGGTACCTGCAGCTGTGGAGGTACCCACCATGGCTGCCTAGCCACATAAGCCACACAATAATGGTTATAACCAGACTCAGCTGAAAGTGGCATGTCAAGTCTTTGAGTCAAAGTCAGAAGTGTGTGTTTAGTTTTATAGTGAAGCAAGACTTTATTGAAGCTCATGAATGCTTACATTATTCAGTAAAGATGTTTGATCTGTGGTGCTCTAAAAGGAATATTTACCATGATATTTTGTATGGTACTGATGTGATGGGAGGGCAGACTGGGATCTTTCTACCTTGTTCCTCTTTAGACTCTTACAGAAAAAAAATGAATGCGACTAAAGCTAGAACTTTTCTGTTGTGAATAAGTACAAAGATCGATGTTAAAAATTTTGTCTGGTCACAATAAGAAGAAATGGTTTGGGTGGAAAAAATCTTGTGATACTTACTAAATCTGTTTTGCTTAGATGTGTGAACAGTCCAAGGATTTGGTAGCCAGACTATTGATGGTGTTAAATTTTTGTGTTAAAACTGGTTAAGTAAGGTATGTGGTGTAACACCTCCTTTTTATGATGTACTTAAGAGCATATGATTGTCTGACCTGCTTTCTTTCTCCTAGAAACTCATTGCGTATGGACATATCACTGGCAATGCTCCAGACAGTGGAGCTCCTGGAAAACGACTGATTGACAGAATAGTTGAAACCATTTGCAACTGCTTTCAGGGTCCTCAAACAGATGAAGGAGTACAACTGCAGATAATTAAGGTATTTTAGTTGGTTCACTTTGGTGCAATATTAATTTGCTTTCTGTCTTTGATTTTGTAACCGAAAAAAAAAAGTTGTGCAAAGAGCTTGACCTTCATCTTCCAGGCTAGTGATGTTTCATTCCTTCCATCAGTGAATGGCTGTCAGCCTTTGACCAAAGGCACGGTAACTGTGATGCTGTGTCATGCTCTGTCTGCTTTCATGTCTTTTTCCAGAGAGTTCTGCACTGTATGTTCTCAGCCAGGCATAGTAGTACCAGTGACGCATGTTCTGGTTTGGAGATCTGCTTGGGCTAACAGAGCTGGTTAGGTTAGAAGATGGTGACCCTTCTGGTAATCTAATTTGATGGCAGGGTATACCAGTTGGCCCTTTCACAGAAATTATGCTGTAGAATATAATAAGTTTGTCATTTGGAGGTGGAATATCTCCCTTAGTGGAAGACTAGTTGTGATATGTACGCGAATGAGATGTGTAGAACTTCTGTTAAACTTTCTTTGATTTGAAATGTTTAAGAGACCTAGATGTTCCTCATAATGTCCAACAAACAGATTAATGTGTTTCATAACAAATTCACTGATTATTATGGAAGAGTTGCACAAAGTGTATTGCTGTCTACATGCTTAGATTTCATTTTTACTGTGTCATGGACTTTTTCAGGCTCTCCTCACTGCAGTAACATCTCCGTATATAGAAATTCATGAAGGAACAGTTCTTCAGACTGTTAGAACCTGTTACAACATCTATCTGGCCAGTAAAAATCTTATTAATCAGACAACTGCCAAAGCTACCCTTACGCAGATGTTAAATGTCATTTTTACACGGATGGAAAATCAAGCTGTATGTAACTATTACTTTTGCTTCTCTCAAATGTTTAGGCTTGATAAATTAACATAAAATTTTTTATTACTATTTTTAAAGTCTGTCATTGTAGTTGGATAGCTATTGTTTTTTAATTTTAAAAAAGCCTGTAAAATCCTGCAATGAAGTATACTCATTAAAATCAAAATATGAAGCTTATTGATGATAACAAGGTTTCACACTATAGTTTCTGCCAGTAGCCTTTATGTAAACAAATGATGGCATGCTTTTAAAATAAGACTGAAGAGCATCTTTTTAATTTGACTGATCTTTCATTTGATTGTACTTTCACTGTGTCATACTTGTTAACATGTGAATTCACAACAAAACATTATTTATCATAGACCACTGTTTTCCCTTATGTTTTGTGTCTTACATTAACTTCTTGGTATTGTTTTTTTCAAGGTACAAGAATCCAGAGAAGTAGAAAAAACAAATCAGCAAAAATCCCAGTCTCCTGCCATTCAAGTGGAGTCCAAGTCTCCAAAGGTTGGTCAGTTAAAGCACAGCTGTCAGGAAGGAAAATCTACTGCTCCTGTAAGTGTGGAGTTAACAAACGGGGAGCCTGAGAGGGCAGAAAATGGAGATGTGAAGTTGGAGCAGGACCAGACTCTTTCAGAATCAGGTGAACAAGAATAGATTGCATCTGTTGCTTTCAACTATGATGTTTCTATTTGAAAATGCTCTTTTAGGGTATTTGGGGGAGAAATGACTGGGGTTATTTGCTCAAATCATGCTTGTATTTCCTCAGTAGTTATTCAGAGTATACAGGCCATCCTTAGCATGCCTGCAACATTACCATTGAAGGAAGGCTTGTGTTTTCCCTAAATTTCTAGTACAACTATATATAGCTTTTATATAGAGAGAATTAGAATAGAATTTGACTTGATTTAGGTTGATAAAGGAGAAAGAAAGGAAGAGAAAAAACAGTTTGTGGGAATTGACAGAATCCCTTTGGGGTAATTGAAGTCCTGTGGTGCAAATAATCTGTATTATGAAGAACTTATTGTAAGCATATACTGCATCCAAATTAGGAATGTAGGATATTCCAAAACTAAAAGTTCAAAACAGTTATTAAATACAAATGTCAGAATCACTGAGTTAAAAATGCTGTGCTTTTTTCTAAACAATGGAAGTAACCTCAATGAGTATTTTTGTATGACTTCTTGGAAATGGCTTTAGAGGAGAGCTACTAAAGAAAATCTTACCGTTTTTAACCCTTCTGCCTCTGTCATGTTTCTCCCTTTCGTATTCCTAAACAAGAGTAGTAAATTCAAAATTATATCTTTGTGTTTCATTAGAGGAAACAACTGATGGAGGAAAGGAAATGGTTAAAGGCATCTTGGAAGATGTGGTCAAGTCAGCTGTAAAAGGTAGCAAAATCTTCTGAAGTAAAATAGATGCGTGTGTATTGGTCAACTTTTATTCATGTGACTATAAAATAGTAGAAGTTATTTTTTGTTAGTAAGTATCTTGGCAAGAACACCTACTTAAGGCAGTAAGAACAGGTGTTTTTTTAAATTGTCTTACAATATTCTTCTTTTGCTGGTTGCTGAGAAGCTTTCTGGTTTACCAGTACTGCTTCTGTCCCACTTTGTTGTAAAGCTTTATAAAGTCATGGGATAAAAAGCTTCATGTGTGATTTTAACCAGTTTTACTTTTTCCCATTTAGTGGCTGAAGAAAAGCAAGTAACAGAAACAGTTAAGACTCAACCTGCAGCAGAGACTACAGATATTGCTCTCCCTGACTCTGGTAATGAAAATATACAAACAAATGGGATTCCAGAGGACGGGCAATCTGTTTCCTCTACTGATAATCTTGTAAGTAACTTCACTAGATGATAAGGTATATTTGGGAAAGGAGAAATGTTTTTATCATGCCAACTAATACAGTGGGATCAAGGGAAGGGACAGAACCTCTAGTGTGTGTGCTGCTCGGCTTCAAAAAGGAAGCAGCAACTACAACTTCAGTAGATGCTGAAAACAGCTGTTATAAAATTTATTATGCTACTTGTATTTTAATTCAGGGTGGGGGTGGAGGGGAAGAGTCAGTCAACATGTGTGAAAAAATCCAGATCACTTGTAGTCCTGTTTAGGTTTAGTTTTACACTTTGCCAGATGTACTGTATTTATTTTAATCTGTAGCTAATTCTCATGAGAGCTGTAGAATCCTCCTGATTGCTTTGTTCCTTTGTCTGGCTGGGGATCTGATGATGTGTTCCTTGCCCTCAAGGAAACAGATGTATCTGGAAGTCAAGCTGCTGCCAAATTTTCCCATGTTCTACAAAAGGATGCCTTCCTTGTGTTCAGGTCGTTGTGCAAGCTCTCAATGAAACCACTTGGTGATGGACCACCAGATCCCAAGTAATGAGACTGTATTTATTACACTGTCCTTTTCAAGTAGCTTTTGGAGAAGGTTAAGTAGCTGCTGTACAGTAAAATAAGTGTTCAAAACTAATCTGTTGGGCACTTGTTTCAGTTAGCCTGGTGAATCTAAGATTGAAACTTGCTTCAAATTATTAAAAAAATATTTGAGAGGTTTCTTATTTTCTTTGGGTTTTTTTTTTTTGTGCAATGGGCTTACTAATCTTGTCAACTGAAGTTGCCTTGACTATAGTATTTGTGAAGTTTTTGATGGGGGAGTAGGGGAATGCTTCTTAGTAGTACTGAGTTGCATCTGTTGTCCTAGTCTAGGATGTTAATGCTCTTGGCAAATCTTCAAATAAAGATGGTAGATATGTCCAAAGCTATTTGCAGGCTGACTTCCACACCTCCTGCCTCCCCACCTTGAAATGAATTAAAAGAGCAGTCATTTCTTCTTGACATGGAAGAAATACCATAGTGGTCATCTTGAATACAAGTATATATACAGAAATAAAATTAAAATATATTTTGAATTTTTTCTAGATCCCATGAATTGCGTTCTAAGATAGTGTCTCTGCAGCTTCTTCTCTCGGTTCTGCAGAATGCTGGTCCAGTTTTCAGGACACATGAAATGTTCATCAATGCAATCAAGCAATATCTTTGTGTAGCATTATCTAAAAACGGAGTGTCTTCTGTTCCTGATGTATTTGAGCTCTCTCTTGCCATCTTTCTTACGCTGCTTTCAAATTTTAAGACCCATTTGAAAATGCAAATCGAGGTGAGAAACGTTTATCATTTCTGTGATGCTCTAGTTCTCAAATAAAAATACTGCAATGATGACAGCTGGAACTTAGAAGCTAATATCTTGTATTAGTTTAGTAAGCAAACAAAACTACTGTTGTATTCAAATTCTAATATGTGTGAGATGATACTTTTCAAGAGAAATTACTGACTAAAAATGCATTTGTATGTTTGACATGGTTCTAATAAGTTTCAGATCATCAAGTCCATTACCTCATATATTTTGCAGGTGTTCTTCAAAGAGATCTTCCTGAATATTCTAGAGACTTCTTCAAGCTCCTTTGAACACAAATGGATGGTGATTCAGACTTTAACTCGAATTTGTGCAGGTACTTCCATTGCTGTGAAAAGCAGTCACTTCCTCTGGCAGCAGATAATTATTTTGATGACAGATGCCACATGTAATGTTTAAGTGTGGAAAAACTGAATTGGATCCCACAGTGCTTGGGTTAAATGTCTGGATACATCCCCGCTGCCTGCTCCAACTGTGGGACCTTTTAAAAAAGCTGTTACACTGAATCTTAATGCTTGCATTTTCTTTTTATTTTCAAGATGCCCAGTGTGTAGTGGATATTTATGTTAACTATGACTGTGATTTAAACGCTGCTAATATATTTGAACGCCTCGTAAATGATTTGTCCAAAATCGCACAGGGACGAAGTGGGCATGAGTTGGGAATGACACCTTTGCAGGTAAGTAAAACAGCTTTGAAGATAAGGTTCTGTATCTTTCATAAATGGTGTTGTGTGCATCGTATTGATGCTTCCAGTGGTTTGTGTTGTCTGTAACGGACTGATGTTACTTACTTTCTGTTAGCTAATTTGTAGTTAGATGCTGATGATTTTGCTGTATATTTATGTTGTGACTAGGCTTGTTCTGGGCCCTTTTGTTGGGCTGCCATGGGAGAGACAATGAATTGAGCCTTCCTCTGCCTTAATCAAATGACATTCCTTCTGGGGCTTATAAACCAGCAGTAGCTTAGTTTTGTTTGCTTTGCACAAACCTTTTGTGGCATATCTCCACCACAAGTATTTTATTTTTTAAATTATGTTTTCCCAGTTCTTAGAGAATGGAGTATAGACTGCTTTCAGCAAGAGCAGAGATTTCTGACATGGGCCTTGTCCTGTAGCACTGGTTTTCTAGCCTAGCCTAATGGCTTTCAGGGCTGAAGTGAACTTTTTGTCACTGTTTGCCTTGAAACTGTGTGCACCTCACATATTTGTATCAATGGTTGATTTTATTTATTTTTTTTAATTCCCCTCACCCCTGCTGTGGTCCTTTGACCAGAAAATGGAAGTAAAAACCAGGAGAACTTGGCTTCAGATTTTTAATAGAACTGTTTACTGTACAGCTAAGGTGGTGAGACACTGTCTTGCTTGTGGAGAGACCTGACACTATAGAGGCTTACTGTGTGCTCATGATCATTCAAATGCAGGGGCTGCGTTTAGGATTCGCTGTATATTGCCCGTTAGTTGTACTCCCCAGTTGTCAACAGTTCTCAGCCATCTGTTTAAAGCAGTTGGAATAAGTTCTGGTGTCAGTCTGGTTATGGTTGTTTTTGGCCCAGATGTTTCCAGCCTTAAGTTATCAAGGGACAGAAACCTTGTATATAGGTTTCCCTCTAACTGACAAACTTGCTAAGATTTTTGAATGGTGTGATGTAAAGCCTTTCTAAAAACCTTTGGATATACATATATGGGTTCAGTTTTGTGTGGTGGTTTTTTGTTGTTCTTTTTTAGGAACTAAGTCTGAGGAAAAAAGGACTTGAATGTTTGGTATCTATTTTAAAATGTATGGTAGAATGGAGCAAAGACCTATATGTGAACCCAAATCATCAAGCTAGCTTAGGTAAGATTATTTCCTTATTGAGAGACTAATGTAGTAAGTTTGTCCCTGTGTTTATTCAGTGTTTAAAACCTATTTAAAAGTGTGGATGCTAGGTTTTCACATAACAATTTATTTATACAACTTAAGTATTTAACAAAGAGTTGTTAATGCTGTTGCAGTAACTGACTCTCCGAGTGCGGTACAAATAACCAGGTTCTGTTGAAGAGTTCTAGCCAGGCTGTTGTTCACATTATGAACGCCAGCTTTTATACAGCAAGACATGTGACATGCAAGAATTTCTCCATAGTTGCTGCAGCTCTTCTGCCTTTTGTTGGATTGTTGTAGAATTGCATCAATATAGCATCTTCATGTAGTGTGGACTGCCAACATGTCTATGATAAAATAAGAATATTGACTTAAATTTCTACTAAAAAGTTATCTAACAAAATGCTTTTGACTGAACAGGATAATTTAAGCCTTGCCCTGTTTTTAAATAGGTTCATATAAACCATCTGAACAGGAAATGGTGGAAGGTAAATGCCTTGAGAGTGGAGGAAGACGGAGCAGTGTCAGTTCCTTGGACTCCACTGTGTCATCAGGAGTTGGAAGTGTTGGTACCCAGACTGCTGTTCCAGATGATCCTGAGCAATTTGAAGTCATCAAGCAACAAAAGGAAATAATTGAGCATGGGATAGAACTGTAAGTCCAGTATGTCAGGAAAAGTTCACCAGTAAAAAACAAAAACAAAGAAAAGGCCACACTGTGTACACAACCATATTGTGTCTTAAACAGTAAAACCTGCAGGGGCACTTCCAAAGTGATCTTAATGCTGAAGTCTCTTTTGGGCTGTTGCCAAAAGTTAGTGCTGGAGGCTATTGTAGTCAGAAGGGTTCAGTAAAGTTGTGTGAAGTGGAGGATGGTTTCACACCTTTCCTTTGTGCTGGTTCAGCCGAAGGAGAGAGGAAAGTGTGTGTGTGTATACCTAGAGAGAAATTGGTTTGAGCAGGCAGACTTAATGTTGTCTTACAGCTCTTACACCATTTGTTGTCTTTTGTTTAAAACAGTTGGAAGAATTAAATTGTTCTTCAGCTATGCTTTGCTTCTTTTACATTAATTTGAAGATCTTTGTCTGTAAGTGCTTTAAAAAGTTCTTGGACAGCAATGTTTTTAGCACTTCGAGGAAATTCTCTAATTTTTAGTATTTCAAAAGGGTGAGTTTTTAAGTGAGTTTTCCAGCAAAAACTCTTAAGCTTATCACCATCTGAATGTACTTTACAAGATGGTAGCTGTATCTTACCACAGGCTACATTTGTTGCACATTCCTTTGACTTTAACTAAAAAAAAAAAAAGAGAAAGCTACAGTGCAGAGTCCTTAGTTTTAAAGGGCTCTGTAAAATGACAAATTTTATAGGCTGTGATATTTTGCAGTTGTATGTCTCAATTTCTCTGTGTTTTTGTCCGAATAGGTTTAATAAAAAACCAAAGAGAGGAATACAGTATCTCCAGGAGCAGGGGATGCTTGGCGCCACGGCAGAGGACATCGCGCAGTTTTTGCACCAAGAGGAACGCCTCTGTTCTGTAAGACTATGTGCAACATGAGAACTCATACTCTTGCCCCTGTCATCTTCACCCCTGTCTTCTGATGTCTGTATGCACTCTTTCGTTAGTTCCTGTTTCATTAATAAGAAATAACTGAAATATAATATAAAAAAGTAACTGAAAGTGTAAGGGTTCTACTGAAGGTACTTCAGTAGAGCTGAAGCCCAGTGCTCATTTTACTTACTCGCTGGCCCAGACTTTATTGTAAATAAACGCAGCTACTTTATTAAAAGGTGTTAAAGGGATTCCCTGTAAATGGGAGCGTGGGTTTTATCTGCATTGCCAGCAGTGGAACACCATGTACTGCAGTGACAAAACGTTCTCTGCTGCATGTGAAACTGGGCACAGTTCTGTTTTCCTTGGCTCTACAGTAATGCAGATCTCACCTTGGGGCTCAGTGAGGGAAGCAAGACTGTGCAGAGGAAAGGTGTGTTCTAATGATGCTGATTTCTGGTCACCTCTCTAACGGCTGCTCTTCCCATGCAGTGAAGTGTACCTGTCTAACAAAACCGAGAGCCGTGCAACTCGTGTTTTAAAGTTTAATGCAAAGCTGGCAGTTGGATTACACAGTAATAACTGTCTCTTGTGTTTTTAGACTCAAGTAGGGGAATTTCTTGGGGAAAGCAACAAGTGTAACAAGGAAGTGATGTATGCCTATGTAGACCAGCTTGATTTCTGTGGAAAAGACTTTGTCTCTGCTCTGCGTATATTTCTGGAAGGTTTTCGTCTGCCGGGTGAAGCCCAGAAGATCGATAGGCTAATGGAGAAGTTTGCTGCTAGATATATTGAATGCAACCAACGGTAATTGAAAACCTTTGTACCGGAGGAGTGGCTGACAATGGCTCTATTGTTTGTGGCCCTTAGGGGCAAGGTGCACTCGTAGCAGGTCTGGAGCTTCTGTGGGCTTGTGTGAGGAGCAGAGCTTGTTTCTGCAGTCTGTGCCGACTGCTCTTCAGCAGCTATGCGGAGCTGAAACTTTGGCTAGAAAGTGTACTGATGTTGCAGTTCCATTAAATCCCAAATACTTGCTAGAAGGAATTAGTGGAAGAGGGAAGCCCTAAGTGTGTGAAATTATTTCTGTATTAGCTACTGTATCAAACAAATGTAGATCAGTCAAGTGTAAACAACAGTAACAAAAAGTAGCAATTGTTAAAATTAAAAGTATGTGGCACAAATACAGAAGATGTCACATATTTCTGCTCTCTCATTAAACACTGAACAAAATGTATACATGTTAGCTGACATCAAGTAGGCAGTGTTGCCATTTTTTTTCTAATGCAATAAGCTACCACTAAGTTTAGCTAGGTCCTCAGGCTTAATTGGTTCCCATTTCTTTCTCCAGTTGGGCATCACTAGACTGCTGTTGTGTAATTCCTTATGAAACCCTGGGAGTGAAAAATAAACTGTTCTTCAGCTTTTGTAGGATTACCCAAAGAATAGTAACATATAATATTTTGGTAACGTATTTGAAAATTCATGTCATTGCTAGTTTTCACCATTCTGAAGATGATGCTTTTAGTTTTTTTTTTTCCTTTTTATTTGCATGTTGAAACACTTGGGGCTTTGTACATTTCTAAAGACTAATTTTAGGCTCTCTCAGTTCTTTGGTTGAATGCATAGCACTTACTAGGTATTTTTCATGGGTGTAGAAATAGAGCTAATGGATTGAGGAATTAGGGCTCTAAAAATCTGTTGTTTTTTTTTTTTCTTCCCTTAGGCAAACACTATTTGCTAGTGCTGACACTGCCTATGTTTTGGCATACTCTATTATAATGCTGACTACAGATTTGCACAGTCCACAGGTAGAAATTTAAAAACCTTATAGCAGTTCAAATTTCCCTGGAACTTGCATTCAGAATCTGACATCCAACTTCCATTCTTTTTTACAGGTAAAAAATAAAATGACAAAGGAGCAATACATTAAAATGAATCGAGGAATCAATGACAGTAAAGACCTGCCAGTAGAGTATTTATCCACAATCTATGAAGAAATAGAAGGAAAGAAAATTGCAATGAAAGAGACAAAAGAATACGCAATTACAACCAAGTGTAGTAAACCAAGTAAGAAGGAACTGGGAGCTGGAAGGACCTCAGTGCTCTTGAACCATTGCTGTAACTTTCAGGGTGGCATAGTGGAGTTCAGAACCATTTTTGAAAACATCTTTGTGCAATACATAAATTACATTTAGAAGGGCTAGTATAGATATTTGGAATGGAACTGGCTCAGTTATTCCTTAATGCTGCTAATTCTGTGGTGGAAACAGCTGTGTCAGTGCATCTGGCACCATTGCATAGAGGAACTAGAAACTAGATGTTTGGTTTTAGTGGTTTTTTGTTTGTTTTTTTATATGGAAGTGTGAGGGGAAAAATGATAGAGTAACTGAAGGTGGCACTTATTTTGCAAGTTAGCTTCTTGGTTTTGTGTGCTAGACAACAGTGGGTGTTGGGTTGGGTTTTTTGGTCTCCTTATCAGTAGCATGTCAAAGTTCAGAGGCTGGTATATGCCATAGTCCTTTTGATAATGTTTGAAAGACATGAGTTTGTAGCGATTTATAGTCATCTATCCTCTAGACCAAATGAGGGCTTCCAGGTGTAGTGTTTTCTAGAAACCAGGTATCTCTCAGCTGTACTCTGCTTTTTTAAGAATAACTGATACCAATTTAATTCAAATTGGTGAATTCTGAATCTTCAGCATACTGTTTTTTTTCAGTGTTTTCTATTCCATTTGCAATCTTCCCAGATCAAAATAGGAATGAAATTTGATTTGCTTGAAAATTGTAGTTGAAAACTTTAGTCTGAGGATAAATAAGTTGGTTTTTTTATCAAGTTGGTGAGGGCTAAGAAGATGAAGGATTTTCCATCTATTTTTACAGGCTCCATTTTAACAGAGCATGCCTCTCTGACTTCCAATAATTACCTCATAATGTGGCATATAATAAGTGCTGAATTAGTTTATTTGGTATGGAATAAAGTCTTAAGTTGGAGTGTTGGTTTTAGTGCTGAAATTTTTTGCTTGCAACCTAGGACACCTTCCAAAGTTCTAACATTTTGGAAGATTTTTATCTTTAAATTTAATTTGTAATGCTTTATTTGATGCTTAGTTTGCATGATACTCAATGCAAAGATGTGGAATATGCTTTTATAAAAAAAGAAACCAGTGCAGCTGTGTGGTGTTCCCCTTAGGTGTAGCTAATGAAAAGCAGCGAAGATTGTTGTACAACCTGGAGATGGAACAAATGGCTAAAACAGCTAAGGCCCTCATGGAAGCTGTAAGCCATGCAAAGGCTCCTTTTACCAGTGCCACTCATCTGGATCATGTCAGACCTATGTTCAAAGTGAGTGCGAAGTCCTCCTGTCTTCATTGCTAGGTTTTAAGCCATGGAAAAAGTGGAAAATTAATCTGAAGAATTCAGTAGTGTAACAGCTGGACTCTGCATATATCTGGTCTCGGTGACCTGGTGTTTTGGGCTAAAATTGTAAGATTTCTGAACTGAGTTTCTTCCTTTCTTCAGCTTGTATGGACACCATTGCTGGCAGCTTACAGTGTTGGCTTGCAGAACTGCGATGACACAGAAGTTGCATCCCTGTGTTTGGAAGGAATACGGTGTGCAATTAGAATAGCCTGTATCTTTGGAATGCAGGTGTGTATAAGACTTAACATGGGCCTTGGTAAGGGCACTGTAGGCTCTGGGAGGGAGATGAAGAATTACTAACAACCTATACTTAGAAAATGAAGCGTCTCATCTAATTTCCTGAAGTGATACAATACTATATTACAGCGTCATTTTAGTTTGTTTTAAGATACTGATACCTCCAAGCTTTTCTTCCAACTCTGCTTCTCTTTTTATTGCTGAGTGTCCTGATTAGAAGCATTTGCTAGCTTGCCTCCTTGTCTCCTTCAACTGGAAAGTGCTCTAATATATCTGCCAACTATACATAGAAGGAAAATGGTGTAGGCATGCTGGACGAGTAGCTTTCTTTAGATCTTCAGGGACTTGATTACAGTGCTTGTTCCTTTGTTTTGTAGCTTGAACGAGATGCTTATGTACAGGCCCTTGCTCGTTTTTCCTTGTTGACTGCCAGTTCCAGTATTACAGAAATGAAACAGAAGAACATAGACACTATTAAGACACTTATTACAGTCGCTCACACAGATGGCAACTATCTTGGGAACTCCTGGCATGAGGTAAGAACTTGATTAGTTGAAATAGTGCAACTGCATTGTCCTTTGAAAACTCGCAGGATTTTGTTCTATTTTTGGTCTTCGGTAACTGCATTTAGCTCCCAGCATGTGTCAGAACCCTGTTTAAAATATGGATGCAAGTGCATTATTTTGTTAGTGGGCTTATATATATATGTGTATTTATATATAAAATAATGCTCTGCTTTTTTTGACAGACCTTATAGACACTGTGTGACCAGTATTGTAATTTTTGTAGGTGTTTTGATATGGAATTAAAACCATACTAGAATCTTATTTTACTTCACAGAATTCTGCACAGAAACTACTGTGGTGGTGTTCACATAAACAAAAATATTCTAGCTCACAGATTCGGATTTGTGCAACATATAGCAACTTTTACACCATGAACACATGAAAAATTAGGGCTGAAATAACTAGGTGGGGGTAGGTAAGGATGACCTGTCAGGATCTCATATATTTTCTTAAAGCATATTTTCCAGGGCTCTTTGGTCAGATCTAAATCTGTGCTGCTGCTGAAAGGGGCATTCCTTTTTTTTTCCTGCTGCATTATGGTCTCTGGCTAGTGTGATATGAGCCAAAAGCTACTCTAGCTGACAGATTACTTGGACCTGGCTTACAGCATACCCTCACAAATGCTTGTGCCAGTCCAAGGGATGTTGCAGTGGCAAAGAGAAAAGAGAGAGTCAGTTTTGTGCTGATGGCAAGGCACAGTTTTGCTGTTTTCACTGTCTGTTGGAATGTTGTTACTCAAAGTGGTAGCTGCAGTAAGTCAGTCTCTTCATCTTGCTGGGACAGTGGACTCTCGTAGAAGATAAACTGCAAACTGTTTGTAGTTTTGTGAGGAGTAATAAAACATTTCCTCTAGTAGTTAGATCCAAGTTAGATTTTTGGGTACTAGTTGGGTTTTTTACTTGTATTGGAATGATTTGTGGCAGGTGGTGGTCTTGAATGAATCATTCAACTTCATTTCCAGTTGTATTAGCGATGTTTCAGCTACATCAAAACTGTTATTGTTAAAGTTGTTTTAAAGGTGAGAAAACCTGGGAAGATTAAAAATATTCAATATAAACGTATGTTGGGAGTAAAAACATGATGATGTTTAAATATTTTTGGTTTTAGATTCTGAAATGTATTAGTCAGTTGGAACTAGCACAACTTATAGGAACTGGAGTGAAAACTCGGTATTTATCTGGCTCTGGGCGTGAAAGGGAAGGAAGCATTAAAGGCTATGCATCTGGAGGGGAAGAGTTTATGGGCCTGGGATTAGGTAAGATTAATAATCTTGATGTTTACAAAGATGCACATGTAAGTGAAGTGTGATGGTTAAGAAAGCTCAATGTTATAAGATATTAAAATCTATTTACTTGCTTCCAGGAGAAGTTGTATGGGATTAATGACACTTAAAAAAAATGGAACTGTATATTTCCAGGTGCATTCATGATTACCATATCTCTTCTAATTTAGCACTTGGGTTAAGATATATAACAAAACTCCTTCAGATTTGTTAGTTGGAATGTGTTGCTGTCAAAACTGTTATAGTGTACTTACCAAGTCATGGTTTTGTTACCATTATTATCAATTCTTTCTTTTCAGGCTCTGTTTTTAATAGTAAAAACGTAAGCCTTTTGTCTTTAGGAACTAACAGGTGCTTCAATGGTCAGTAATTGTTTTCCAGAGGCATTTTAGCTCTCCATGTTGGGTTTGCTGTTCCAGTTCCTATTTTTCTTACAGTATGTGCAAGAAACAGATTTTAAACTGTAAATTAGAGGAACAAGGCACACTGCCTTAATCTTTGGAAAACCATCAAGGAAACCTTTTTAATTTGAAAATACTCTGGAGCTGATGCTCTACACAGTGATGCTGCTGAATAGAACTGTGCCAAGCGTTTACTACTTGTATCTGACTTAGAGTTAATATTGTAAAATAGTATTTTCTCATTTCCAATCTTAATAACAGCATTACATCATCTTAATAATCCTGGTGGTCAAAGCACAATGCCTTAAGGGGAAAAAAATGCTACTTACTAGATGTTTAATTTTCTGATAATCTGGCAAAGGCACCATCTGTTCCATGTTAAATTACAAGCTAATGGGAAGCAGTAGTCACTTTTCTTTGTCTATTTATATGAATTTGGGGTTAATAAATTATGATTTTGTGATGCTAGATACCGTTTTACTGGCTTTTATTGCAGGTAACCTCGTTGGAAGTGGAGCTGATAAAAGACACATAGCAAGCATTCAAGAGTCTGTGGGAGAGACCAGTTCACAGAGTGTAGTGGTAGCAGTAGACAGGTACTGAGAGTATCATTGCTTCCTGGGTAAAATATGATTTGAAGTTACTGACCAGCCTCACTTTAACTGCTCTGACCGGGGCTTTTGTTCTTGAAGCTGATTTCTCTTCTGAGAAAGATGCTGGTACTTAAATGCTTTCTCTGGACCCAGTAAGTACACCTCTTTAGGCATGTTCACAAAAGAGACTGTTATTAAATAGTAGTATAACTAACCTAGTGTATTGTGAGAAGGGGCACTGTGTGTATGTTTGTGCCTTTTCTTTGAAGTAAGCCAGTGAAGACCCAGGATTAGGTTGGCATTACAGTATTTAATTTTTTTTTTACAAATCTGTCTCATAATTGTCGCTAATTTGTGTGTGTATTCTGTGTATTTGGTTTTTGTTTTTTTCTTCTTTTTTCTTTAGTATGAACAGGACAGGTATCTGAAATAAAGAAATGCTATTAAGTCATGCAATTTTAGTTGGTCTTGTGAACTTCAGCATTTCTTTAGTTGCTGTTCTTCAGCTCTTTATTCATCAGTTGCTGCATTCTTGTCCAAATCATCATTTCTCTCATCTGTCATAAATTGTTGTCTAAAGAGATGCTTCTATCATAAACCATGTGTTGGAAGGGGACTTTTTTGTAATTATTGAATCATAGAATCATAGGGGTTGGAAGGGACCTCGAAAGATCATCTAGTCCAACCCCCCTGCCAGAGCAGGATCACCTAGAGTACATGAATTGAAATTATCGGGCAGATCTGTAGAATCACACATTCAGACTTGTAATATTTATTGTAACAAAAATGTTCATTACCTTATCGAAGTTTAAAAGTTCTGGGAACATTGTCCACTTATTGGTGTTCTGTATGAATTGCAGTCAGTGGTCTGAAGTCCTCACAAGACTGAAAAACTGAAGGGGAAGTAGGGACAATGATACATCCATAGTCTTTCTGTTCTGATGGCCACAACTTAAAGTATTCTTGAGCCACATAAAGATCAAGCAGGTGGCTGGCATTTGGTGAAATCTTGCAGCAAAGCTTTCTTAGTGTCTTTTTATTCTCATCTACGAAACGTAACATACTATCATCCAAATGAGTGTTCCAGCACTATGTGCCCTGGATGACAGTGAGAGCCTGTGCCAGTTTCCTGCAGTGAGGAAGCAGCATAGTAAACTGGGACTTGCTGCAGGGAAGAGAATGCTTAGACTAGGAAATGGCTGCCAAGGAGTAAGAATAAAATAATTGCAGAGTCCATGGCATGGGAGGTTGTAAAGTACCTCCAGGAGGTGTGCTGACGTTTGCCTGCAGCACTAAGATGTGATTGACTCTTGTGGATGCACAGCTAAAACTGAAACTTGTTTATTTGTTCCACAGGATATTTACAGGATCAACTAGGCTGGATGGAAATGCAATAGGTATGTCTGCTGACCTTCTGGGGGGTTGCAGGAACTCTTGCACTGCAGCATCCTGAACTTACAGTAGTGTGTCTTTCTGTGCAGTTGATTTTGTCCGGTGGCTGTGTGCTGTTTCCATGGATGAGCTGGCTTCCCCACACCATCCACGCATGTTCAGCTTGCAGAAGATAGTGGAGATATCCTATTACAACATGAATCGCATCAGGCTGCAGTGGTCACGAATTTGGCATGTGATTGGAGATCACTTCAATAAGGTATTTTTTTAAATCAAGTTACAGAGCAGACATGAAGAGCAGAACTTCTTTAATCAGCTTTTCCCAAGTGTTCTTAGTGGTGTGACATTAAAAAACAAAACAACCCACAACATTAAAGGCACCACAAGAAAGCACCTGTTTAAAAAGCTAAAGTGTATACATAGGAATGGAAATGTTTATGGGAATTGTATTTAATCCTGTCTTTATGTGGTTTTGTAGTTTTATTTTTTTTTTTAATGCTGTTATCTTACCGACTCGGTTTTCTTCTAAAATATATGCAGATAATCTTGGAACAAGAAAGTTGTTTTCCTTAGGAAACTGGACCATGTTTGGGAGGGTTTTTTTAACCAAAGTTCTAGGTTGATTTTTTTTTTTTCAGAATCTAGCTGACTATTATAATTCTACACTCATTGGATGCTAAATCCACAGGTCTGTTGAGTTGGATCAAATGACTGAGAAGACCCTCTGAGAAAATAACTATCTTTTACATATCTGAAAACTAGAACACGCATTAGTGATTTTTAGTGGACTGATATGACACTTATACGAGTAACAAATTAATAATTCAAATAATACATCAGGTGATGTTTGAAAATATGCTTTTCTTCTAGGTTGGATGTAACCCTAATGAAGATGTTGCCATCTTTGCAGTTGACTCGTTAAGGCAGCTGTCAATGAAATTTCTTGAGAAGGGAGAGTTAGCCAACTTCCGCTTCCAGAAAGACTTCCTGAGGCCTTTTGAGCATATTATGAAGAAGAACAGGTGTGATGCACAATTTCTGTGCTAGCTTGCTTTAGTCCTACTTAAAGATGTTACTTGGTGTGGGTTAGATTGTCGTGTACGTGGAAGTGGCAGTTTGTGCCAGTGTAAAATTGTGCCTACTCTTGTTTTTTTAAGATCCCCAACTATCCGGGACATGGTAATACGCTGTATTGCTCAGATGGTCAACTCTCAAGCTGGTAACATCCGTTCAGGCTGGAAGAATATCTTTGCAGTCTTTCATCAAGCAGCATCAGACCATGATGGGAATATTGTGGAGCTGGCCTTTCAAACAACAGCACACATAGTTAGTAAGTAATGTTTGACGTGAGTACCCAAATTAGCTAAGGTGCTGTGATGCTGGTTTAAAAGGCCCATAAGAGACTTTTGTATTTCCAGGTAAATAACACAGATTTTGCAGCCAGACTGTATAAACTGTGCAGCTAGGTCTTACCTGTTAAGTTTCCTCATTGCTATGGACAGGAAAAATTATATATAGTTGCCTGTGGAAGTTTGGAGTAGATTGTTCGTTGGTATGTTGCCCCATCTGTCACAATAACTTGTTTTGGATTAAGGAATGCATTGCAGGAACTTCAGTGCTGTTTCAGTAGTGTGTGGTGGGGAACATAAAGCTTATGATGCTGGTATATGACTGCTTGTAGAGTTTAGTTCATGCAGCCTACCTGCTCTAAAAGCACTTTTGAACAACGTACTGTTGCAACTTTCAAAGGAAGACAACCAACTCAAATATTCCTGAGATGGACCTTTAGTATTGATTGTAGCTTTCTTGAACATCCTGAAACTACCCTCTTCCCATCAAGTAGCATGGGGAAAAAGAGCCATGGACAGCATTAACAAATGCAAGTAGTGACAAAATTTTTTTTGCTAAGTTGAATTATGTAGATCTTTGGAGTTGTAGTTTGTTCAAAAGCTTGTATTTATTGGATTTGTTTTCTATTTTTTCTGTCCCTTAAGTCTGCTGTGTAACTGCATTTTCCTGTCTTGCTACAGAATGTGAATAATTACAGGCTTAGATAATTTAAATGTAGGTAATTTCATTCACAGCAAGGAACCTAACATCAAGCTTTGCTCCTGTTATTTCTCAAAATGTTTTAATCTGTTATATTATAAAATTGGTTATTAACCTGAGAAAATGGGATGATTATGAATTTGGCTGATGGGGTATGATGGGGAAGAGTACAAGGGAAGACAGAGATTCATATTTAACCTACACAATCTAGTCCTTTCATGCTTGTCCATTCAGCAGTGTGTACCGTGGCTGACACATGTAGATTAATGCCAGTTTATCTGTGGATTTTAATATCAGTAAATTTTGTTTGTTCTTCACAGCAAATATTTTTCAGCAGCACTTTCCAGCAGCAATTGACTCATTTCAAGATGCAGTGAAATGTCTTTCTGAGTTTGCCTGCAATGTTGCATTTCCAGACACCAGCATGGAAGCCATTAGACTGATTCGCTATTGTGCAAAATACGTTTCAGAAAGACCACAGGTATTTCCTTTAATTTTTACCCTTGTGTGTTCTTATGCTGTCTTCTACTGTTACACTGAGACTAGTTTTCAAACTAAAAAAGAACTTTCAGACTCAAACTTCAGTCTCCCAGTAACAAGTACTTGAATTAAAAGCCTATTCAGAATTAGGAGTTGTTTTGGTATTGTGTAAGCTGTAAACTAGTTTCATTAAAAAGCTTTAAATCTTATCAGTCCACGCTGGAAGTAACTGAATGAAAGAGTCCATTTCTTTTTTTTTAAATAGCGTTAGGGTGACCTGGAAAACAATAATTCTTATTTTGTCACTCTTAAGTATGCCTAGTTAATTTGGTTACAAACATGCATATTTTTCTACATCAGTCTACTGTATGAGTACTTAATATAATAATTACTTTGCTGAAAAGAGCCTGGAGTTAGGCTGCAGTTACATGTTACCATTGCAAGATGTGCTTGATATATTCACTGTCCTGGATCTGGTTTATGCCAAACTGACTACCTGTATTAATATAATTGTTGCCTTTCACTATTAAAGTTGCTTCCTAAAGCCCAAACCTCTGCAATTTGTAAATCCTTTAGCACAACTTCAGTAAACCAGTCTTAAGTTTCTACTTTCTGTATATTTTTTTCTCCAGTATTTTCACAAATAGTTGCGTCTCAGATTTATAATTCCATTTTACAGGATTTCAGTATTACAGTAGAAACTAGGCTAACTTTTCAAGTGTCTGTGCAACTAGTACTATCTGAATCTACCAAATTTAAAGATTTTGAGATTTTTTTTTTTTGAAAAATATCTTTTTTCTCGCCTGTCTCCAAGGTATTAAGAGAATACACAAGTGATGACATAAATGTTGCTCCTGGGGACAGAGTATGGGTCAGAGGATGGTTTCCCATTTTATTTGAACTTTCTTGTATCATCAATCGTTGCAAATTAGATGTTCGAACAAGGTAATAAAGTGTTTCTTTTTCTTATTCAGGGAGTGAAGAAATGACAGGTACTCTTTAACATCTTTTGCTTTATTTGGGTTTATTTATAGAGGCTTAACAGTGATGTTTGAAATAATGAAGAGTTATGGCCATACCTTTGAAAAGCACTGGTGGCAAGATCTGTTCAGAATTGTGTTTCGGATTTTTGATAATATGAAACTCCCTGAACAGCAAACAGAGGTAAAACCAAAAACAACCAAAAAACAAGTAAATATTAGAGGCTGGTGGTTTTTTTTTTAAGAACTCAAACAATGAAGGCAGCAGTTTATCTTGTCTTGTCCGTGTTTTTCTATCCTGTACTTCTACAACCCTAAGAACTGTTACATTCAGCTACATCCTGTGGTATGTATGCAACTTGCCATGGTAGCCAATGACCTATCTATCTGTTCTCTTGGAATATTTTCAAGGAGAGTATTTACACTTTGTTGTGAAATCTGTAGTTTTCTGAGATGGCCAATTAAATGCTGAGAAGACACCTGCAGAAATGAGGCTTTTTGGTTTTATAAGTTCTACTCCTTAGAATCAAAGTCTTTTGTTCAATAGCTGTACATAAGCCAAGTGTTGTCATTGTAGAAGAACCAACATTAAAACAAATCTTTTTTTCCTCATAGAAATCTGAATGGATGACCACTACATGCAACCATGCACTTTATGCCATCTGTGATGTATTTACACAATTTTATGAAGCTTTAAATGAGATCCTTCTTCCTGACATACTTGCACAGTTACACTGGTGTGTAAAACAAGGTAGCTTATTTACTTCTATCTTTTGATTAATGTATTTTTTTCTCATTACTAAAGGAGGGGAAAGTTAACTGAATTTTGGAAGAAAAAAATTACTCTAAGCACAATATTATGTAATATATGGATGCAGTATCCTCAATATTTGAGCATCATTCTGTTTAATCTGTTTGGCAGCTCTTCTGTTAATGTGTTTATGTGCTGTTGTCACAGACTACCTTGCAGAAATTTTAAGTTTCTAATTGGTGTTTTTCCTTCCTTTTTCTCACTGTATGCTTCCTTTCTGCTTCTCTCCTCTCCTTTGTATTCCCTGTTGGGATTTCAATCTCATTAAGTTTATTTTTAAACACTATGGTTTTATTCAGTAGGTTCCTAAGCTTGATATCATTGTAGTATACTTTATAAGTAGAGTTTGAGCTATAAATGCATTTCACAGTAGTGGTAAAAATTTTTCAGGGTGCATTAGAGAATAGAGAATTCTTAATTTTAGAGAATTAAGAGATTTAATTACGTAAATTAATAGACAATGCTTAATTTTTCATTGATATTGTAGAAATTGATATATATGGAACATTTCTTTCACAGATAATGAACAGTTGGCTCGATCAGGTACAAACTGCCTAGAAAACCTGGTAATACTGAATGGACAGAAGTTCAGCCCTGAAGTCTGGGGTCAAACATGCAATTGTATGCTAGAAATCTTCAAAACTACTATTCCTCATGTGTAAGTTCATTAAATTTAATTCTCATATTAATAGCTGATCTGATTCCAGAACAATAGTATTTACCTCTTTTCTTTTTTTTAACTTTGTGAAGCTTGCTGACATGGAGGCCTGCAGGACTGGAGGAAGATTCATCTGAAAAACATTTGGTAAGAGTTAATTCAATGCAACAAACTAACTTAAAGGGTGTTGTGTGAGGTTAGCTTTCAAAATATTTTATTGTAGTGATTACGCTTGACAATAAATACTGGAATTGGCATCTGCTTGTAAGTGGTGTCTTTGTAAAATAAGCTGTCAAGAATGGATGGATGCAGGAGGTGTATGAATGTAAGATTAATGAAGTCATCTGAAAACTGATAGCTGGTGTGTACTTAGTGTTTTCAATTGCCAGCATTGTTCTGCATTCTATTCTAGGATTTAGACCTAGATCACCAGTCCTTAAGCAGCATGGATAAAAATGCTTCAGAAAGAGGACAAAGTCAGTTTTCAAATCCAACAGATGAGAGCTGGAAAGGTGGTCCTTATACAAGTAAGAAAAACATGCAGTATATTAAATGAACTTTTATAGCCACTCTTGCTCCACTTCTGTAGTTCTATAGAGAGAGTTTTTTGGGCACTGAGGCTTGGGGTACGTCTTTACAACATCTGTTTATGCCTTGCAGAGAAATTTTTTCATTATAAGATAATTCACAGCATCACTAAATATCAAAGTACTAGCTAGCTGCTAGCCTGTTGGAGTGAACTGTCATAAACTACTTCTGAAACTTGTGTTACTCTGTTTTATTAGACCAGAAACTATTTGCTGGCCTCCTTATAAAGTGTGTGGTACAGCTGGAGTTGATACAGACCATTGATAATATTGTGTTCTACCCAGCAACAAGCAAGAAAGAAGATGCTGAGCACATGGCTGCAGCTCAGGTACCATTAGACTTATTTATAACTTTGTTGTGGCAGTAAAGTACAAAGACTATTGAGTGCTCTGAGGCTTATTTACAAAATAGATTATATAGCCTCATCCTTTCTGATTCACAGCACTACCATGAATATGTGTATCATTACTCCTAAGATGGAAGGGTGGTGTGTTTTTGGTTTTGTTTTTTTTTGGACTGCCTCCAGTGTTTCCTGGCAATCTGTACCTGAAAATGGAATCCTGGAGTTAATGGTATATGGTCTTTGAAGTATCAAAGCCTATATATTTTAAGCTTATATACAAAGAATGTTACTGACACTCTCCTCCCCCTCTCTCTCTCCCCCCACCCCCTGTAGCGAGATGCATTGGATGCAGATATACACATTGACACAGAAGACCAAGGAATGTATAAATACATGTCTTCACATCATCTCTTTAAGTTACTAGATTGTCTGCAAGAGTCCCATTCCTTTTCAAAAGCCTTTAATTCAAATTATGAGCAGCGCACTGTGTTATGGAGGGCAGGTGAGGCGTTTATTTTTAGGTTGAAAATACTAAGCTCCACTAACAGCTTTAGCTACCAAGACATAAAAGCATACCACTGCAATGATCTCTACTGTCCATCTGACAGGGTTACGTGCTGTTAAGACTTGTCTTCTTTCTGATGATTTGAATAACTCTGTTTGCTACGTTATCTGCTTTTCTGATTGAAGCAGAGCTACACAATTGGTGCTACTGTAGTTAAATATCTTTATAGGTAGATTAGATCTCAGTCGAAATGAAGGAGGATGAAATACTGCTTGGACAAGAAATCATTACTGTTCACTAGTGGAGGTGGTGTTGATAAACTTTATCTATTGGCTAGTACCTATAAATGTGAATGTTGCCTCTCTCTCTATGTGTAACTAATTTCTAGGATTCAAAGGTAAATCAAAACCCAATCTCTTAAAACAAGAGACCAGCAGCTTGGCTTGTTGCTTGAGAATACTCTTCCGAATGTACGTGGATGAAAGCCGCCGAGACTCCTGGGATGCTATACAGCAACGACTGCTGAGGTAAGAGCATCAGCTCTTCTTCAGACAGGATGGTGCATCCATGGATAGAAATGTTTTGGTTTATGTTGCTGACCAGGTGATGTATCTATCTATCCTCATATACTTTACACTCTGCTAAAGTTAGTTTAGCAATAAGGAAGCAATCTACGTGGAGTAAATGAAGCACTTTCTTGCCTGATAAAAGCTTTCCTTTACAAAACTGGTGGTGTATGAATACTTTTCACATCTGAGTGCATAGTGATATTCAGAGGTATAATAGGGTACAAGAATGTAAACAGAGTGCAGTATAAGCTGCTGTATATCTGAAACATGGGTAAATGTAGAAAATATGTTAAATTAATATAAAAAGGTATTCAGGTCCTCTTTATTTGAAAAGTGACTTGTTGGTATATAAAAGTTCAGAGTACTAATCAAACATGAAGAACTTTTAACCTTGTTTTAGGCACTAATGCAGTGGATTTCAGTATTGTTCTGATTTACCAGCATCTGTGGACATACTAACCTTTCTAGGGTGTAAAAGAGGATGTTACATTCACTTTTTTAATTAAAATAGCATGCCAAAAAAGCCATAGTAAGGGGCACAGTTTGTACCTTGTGTTCACAGTCTACAACAAGCACCAGAATTTATTAATACAATAGTAATCCCTCTTTAGTCCATGATGCTGAGCTCTGCAGATCTTTACTAAACCCATCTAGATTTGGAGGGAGAACTTTCATGTTGCTCTTGCTTAAGCTGTCCCAGTGTAAGGATCAGGAAGTGTCTGTAGGCTGAAGGTGACAACACTTGTAATTACAGAATGTTTGAGGAAAACTGGACTCTTCCAGCTCTGACTCCATGGTTTTTTGTTGATAATGTGAAAACTATTTCAGTCCAGTTGTCTGTAACAACTGCTGTCACAGAAAAAACGCATGCTGGCAAATTTGTGTAATTAAACTTGTTGCACACAACTGAGAATTTCCCTATGGAAATGCATCTTGCTTGGAACCAAAATACACTGTGAAAGGGCAAATCAGTGCATGCTTTGCCTGGGTTTCCTTTGTGACTCGTCGGAACCGTGTCGTCTCTTTAGCGTGTGCAGTGAAGCCCTGGCGTATTTTATTACTGTGAACTCAGAAAGCCACAGAGAAGCTTGGACCAATCTCCTGCTGTTGCTCTTGACAAAAACATTGAAAATCAGTGATGAAAAGGTAAGAACAGGCTGGAAGACATGTCTGTTTATTTCAGGTATTCTTTTTTTAATTTGTGCTTCTGTTGAATTCAGTGTTTTATTATCATCTATATTGCAAGGTGGCTACTTCTTACTTGCATAGCATATCCTCTTCTTCAAATACATCTCCATTTTTTTGCAAGCATTCTACATTGTAAAAGTGGGACTGCGTCCCTGAATTTCACAGCTGCCTAGAAATGATGGTTGAATTACTGCAGAACTTTCATGTAAAGCACAATGAGTGTGCAATAAAGGGTGGAGTTGTGCTGCATTACAGCTGCACATGGCAAAAAATAATTTTCAGGATCTCTGCCCTTTTGAGGGAAAGGTGAATGCAAGTATTCACTGCCTTAGGACATGCAGAGAAACTTCTGGAAGTTGCTTAGCTCTTTTTTTAAGCTTTTCAATACTGTTGAACTTCATCTTTTTTTGAAGTATTTTTTTTCCTCAAAGTGTTCCATTGTGTAGTTTGGAATGTTTTACTGCTATTTACCAATGCGTTAAGGAATTGGTAGTAATGGTGGCTTGGCTTCTCCACGTAGCAGCAATTCAGTGATGTGCCTGTGGTTATGGTGTGTTATAAGAATAGTCATAACTCTCTGTAGATAAAATGGCAACTTGGCCATTCTTTAGTACATAATCCCAGTATCTTTTTATTACAAAAGTTCTGTGGTAAAAATATTGCATTAACTTTCCCTGTAAATAATACTGAGCATTATTAGGAATAGAATAGAGGACAAAGCATTTTTTTATGTAAATTCAGGACAGATTTTCACCTTGAATCCTGTTTGCAGTTGTGAACCCCCATGTCAGAAGGGGTGTAATGGAGCTGGAAAAGGGTAGAGAGACAGGAATAAAGGATATAGTCTTGCTTCCATCCATGGAACTGTATGTAGGTTAGACTTCTACTCATCTATCTTTTATCCAGAAAACAAATAAAAATAAGAGGTGCATAAAATCATTATGAAAAGAGGGAAAGGACTGATAATGCTTATACTGTAAGAGATGGTGAATGAGAGTGTTGGAGATGGCAAGTCACTGTGGGGGGGGAACCTTGCAAACATAATGGAAATACTTCTTCACACACTGGTTCACCTGTGGAAAGCTTTGTTATGTATCATGGATGATACTTTGAAGATGCTGGAGAAAGCAACTGGACACATCCACGCCAAAGGGGCTGTTTCTACAAGTAGTCCCTGATACTGCCCCTAGCGTCAGAAATACCTGAGCCTCCAAATAGTCTGACTCTGTTTTAGGGAAGTCATGCCTACTGCATGCTCTGTGTGTAGTTTCCTGGGGTTATCTGCTGAGGCTGCTGTGGAAAACAGTCACTGGGCTAGGTGGCCCTTTGACTGGGTGAGACCTTCTGTTTTAACAAGTTGGTGTAGCCATGAACGTGGAAAAACTCTGTACTTACCTGTAGTGATAGAGAATAACGCTCTTTTTTTCATATCTTCTTTGATAGTTTAGGGCACATGCTTCAACATATTATCCATACTTGTGTGAAATCATGCAGTTTGACCTGATTCCTGAGCTTCGAGCTGTGCTGCGGAAGTTCTTCCTGCGTATAGGCGTGGTGTTCCACATCTGCCTGACGGAGCAGCAGGGGCGGACAGCGGGGATGAGCTTGGCTTCCTGGCAGCCCTGAGCAGGGCTGGGTACTTCGGCTTCCACACAAAGCTGTGTTCCAGAGATGGATTAAAGTGGATGGGGAAAAATGGGACCCTGGTGCATTGACACGGCAGCAAGTTACTCTTACCACAATGGCGTTTGGGGAGGAGGAAAATAAATCCTGTTCTGTCCATCCTACAAAAGTATCAGCAGTTTTATTTAAGTTATTGCTTACAGAGTTAATACAGTAGATGGTGAAGTCTCTTTGTTTCAATGCTAGTCATCCTTATGATCAAGTCCTGTCTCTTCTAGTCTTTTATCGATTGTTCAGTCTTGCATCCCAGCTCAACCTGATAAATCAGCTGGATTCCTCACTAGAAATTACGCCCCTTGGAAATAATGAATGTAGTTGTATAGGCTCGTGATGTCAGCACCTGTGTTCATAATAAACTATACTGCAGTGGCTGATGACAACCTGAGATCATTCTGGGTTTTCTTTGTGTGCACATGATAGACCAGGCAGCATGTTAGGGTTTTGAAGTGGACAGCCTGTAGGATATTTGAGGAAAGGGTTTTCCTCCTGATTAACAAGTCAATTTGATAACTTTTTTAATATCAGTGCTTCATCTTTGGAGACTTATTTTCAGTTTTATGGTAGGTTTTACATCAGGAGGACACAATAGTATCTGCCCTATTTAGCTTTATAAGGCTTATGTTAAAGGCATTTAAATTAAAAAAACAAACCACAAAACAACCCGCAACCAAATCAAACAATCCAAACACCTTTCAAACTTGGCATTTACTTTCATACATTGCCAGTTCATGGACAGAGCATATACAGTAATACTAAAAACAAGGTTCAGAACAAACAAGCCCACCTTTTTTACCCTTGAATACAATGTATTTAATAGTAATTTGGTCTGTTTAGCAAGTCCTGTCCTTAATATGTACAAGGTTCTGTCTCTTTACTGCAGATTCACAACTTCTGATTTGTATTTTTGTGCAAATGACTTTTGTTCTCAACTATTAGTTCATATTGTGATCTAAAAAAAAAAAAATCCCATGAAACTGTTCTTGCAAACTTAAGTTTATTGATGTACGTTAAGAGTGGCCAAATCACTTGTATGCTTTGAGGAGATGTGTGAAGTGGATGTGACTGACTTAGCACTGCAGCTTTGCCTGCCCTAGAGATTTCTCATTCTTCAGAATGCATGTTTTCTGTGACAGCTGATTCCATGCTAGAATACCAGTTCACAGTTGAAGTACTGCAGGACTGGGGTCTGTGCTTTGAAATAATTTCAAGTTTTAAGACTTTATTCTAAACTGGAAGAGTGTGGCAGGATGGGAGGAGAGGCTCTGTTTCCTAAATAATGAAAACAAAGGTGTTATATTAACTGCTGTGCTACCCATACTGGCAAACCTGAAATGTAACAGTATTTTAAACTAGAAAAAACGAAACCCAAAACAAACCCACGAACCAACAGACAACTACTGACAAAGCATTAAATGTTCAGCCTGATGTTCAGCCTGATATTTTACTTTTTAAGTTGAGTTGGCTGGTAGGGTGCCCTTAGTTGAGCTTGTCTTGGGATTCTCCACTCTCCAAGCTGCTGGGATTCTTTTTTTTTTTTTCCCCCCCCTCTTTTCTTTTTTTCAATTTCCAAAGGGTTCGTATGGTGCTGTGCAGTAAATGATCTTGTTCTATGTAAGGATTGTTAGGGAATGGGTTTCACTGAATACTAGTGATATAGGCTTTCACATTTTAATTTTACTTTTTATTTTTAACCAAAGAAAAATAAATGGTGGTTGTAGCCCTTCTAACTTTTAAACACCCATTAGATTAAATCTGTACATTAATATTTAGTAGAAGGGAATATATGGCTATATTTTACAACAGGAAAAGACTGAAAAATAAGCAATGCTAATACTTCATGCATTTGAAATGTCCTTTTGTGTTGCATTTAGCGTAGCTGCTCATTCTGTGGTAATGTCACTTCATCAATTACAGTACAAATGAAGTATGTATTTAAATTCTATTTAAATCTGTAAGAATAGGCTATTCCTTTTCTTCCAGTCCTAGACAGTCCTAAAGAAAATATTTGAAACTTTATTCTTTGGATTGTGAATGTCACTGCCTCATTGAATGTATACCCTTATCTCCTATCAAAACATAAACTTAAGTCGCATGCTTTTTCTGTGTTTCATATTTGGAAAGCCTTACAACTCATGTCTTGAAGCAGGTCTCCATTTTCAGATCTTAAATTACAGTTGCATTGTGGATTTTTTTCTTTACTGTAAAGTGCAATGTTTGTATTATCCCTGCATATAGAATAGGGGTGTTTAATCAGTCCTTCAGCCTAAGTTCTGAGACTGTTCTTTTACTTAAGTAAAGCTTTTATTGTATTTATACCATTTATAAACTGCTGAAATTAGGTATGTGACATCAAAACATCCCAGACTCCGTAGTGCATGAAGGAGAAGGGGGACTGGAATGCAATTGGATTAGAACAGCCTTAATCCTGTCCGTTTTCTGGAGTCGATTGCTAATGTTAAAGCAATAAGAATGGTATGTTAAGTGTAATACCCAAAATGGTTGTATTTGCATCAGCTCTCTGGTTTCCCTTATAGAGTCAGAAAGATCATAACCCATAGATATCTTAATGAAGATACAAAAGCTGAGCCAAAACTCCTGTGGTGGTTGCCGCTGGTTCCGATCTTGTCCTGACTCTGCTGACGCAGACTTTATCTGCCTGTAGTGGTTCTATTTGAACTACTGAGTGAGAACAAGGTTCTTTGTCAGCGTGTCCTGATAGAGATCGAGGCATCTGTGCAATACATGGAGTAATGAAAAATAACCTCTTAGACTTCTAAAGTAGTGTTATGCAACAAATTCTATAAACTGATTTACCTGTAATGGTATAAATATGGAGACTGCATGGTATTTGTTATTCCTTATTTTGGAACCCTTCAGGAAATAGTTAGACAGGGGAGGATGCCAATGAGGAAAACCCTTAAAAACTCCCTTTCATGTTGATTCTATTGTCTCACAGTTCAAGAACATACTATTTTTACAGGAGTTTGTTACTCATGTATTGTATCTCACTTTCCAAGCTATAAAGTGATTGATCTAAACCAATGTCCACTGAAAGAGGCCCCCAAATTTTAGCTCAGTCTTACCATTGAGAAAGATTAAAAATAGTACTTTTAGTCTGAAATAGAACTAAGCTTTTTGTCAGAAATGTAATATGTAAATTGTTTGTTCAGCACCTTTAATGTTATTTCTGTGTAAGATGTATGTTTTCACATATTTAAAATGCCTACCTTTTTTGAAGATCTCCATATTAAGTGCATTTAATATCAATAATTTAAAGAGCATTCCTTCCCCAATGGATGTATACATTTTTGAGAGAATACCAAAATTATATAATATGAAAAACTATTGTAAAGTTTTCTACATGAAAATACTATGTATAATACTGTTATAATATTCCATGCTTTAATCAAGTGGTAAATCAATAAAGTTTTAAGAAGTGTTTCTTGGGCTTTAATGTCATTTATTAGGTGAGGTGTGAACCTCTAGCCTTGTCTGGTCAACAGAAGGCTTTATCAGCGATGGGCTTTGGATTTTTAGGTTTTGGTTTGATTTCTGGTTCTGGGAGATACACTTTCTATTATTATTAATGTTTTTCTTTTAAACACACCGCTCTCCCCCTTCCTTAACTGTTCCTGGCTCCGCTGTGCGCCT
>NW_008603650.1:0-3880 GCF_000691845.1 Merops nubicus | reverse complement strand
TTCCCTGGGCAGTCTGTTCCACTGCTTAACAACTTTTTCAGTAAGTAATTTTTTCCTCTATCTAACTTAAACCTCTTCTGGCACAACATGAGGCCATTTCTTCTAGTCCTGTTGCTTGTTATTTGGGAGAAAAGACCAACCCCCACTTTTCTCTAACCTGCTTCTAGGTAGCTGTGAAGAGCAATAAGGTCTCTAGTCTCCCCTGGATTTCCTTTCCTCCAGGCTAAACAAGTGCAGTTCCCTGAGCTATTGTTCAAAAGACTTGTGCTCTTCTTTAGACCCTTCACCAGCTTTGTTGTCCTTCTTTTGATCCACTCCATCACCCCAATGTCCTTCTTGAAGCAAGAGGTCCAAAACTGAAGACAGTACTAGAGGTGCAGCCTCACCAGTGGTGAGTACAGGGGGACAATCAGTTCCATAGTCCTGCTGGCCACACTGTTTCTGACACAAGCCAGGATGCTGTTGGCTTCCTTGGACACCTGGGGACATTGCTGGCTCATGCTCAGGTGATTGTTGATCATCACACTTGATCAGTCCCTTTCCAATGGGCAGCTTTCCAGATACTTAACCCCATGTCTGTAGTGTTACATGGGGCTGTTGTGACCCAAAGTAGGACCCCGTCCTTGGCCTTGTTGAACCTCATACAGCTGTCCTTGTCCCACCAATCCAGCCTGTCTAGGTCCCTCTGAAGAGCGTTCCTACCTTCAAACATATCTACACTCCCAGAACAGGTCCCAGTACTGAGCCCTGGGGAACACTTGTGACTGGCCACCAACTGCACTTAACCCCATTCACCACCGCTGTTTGATCCCAGCCATCCAGACAGTATACCTGTCCAAGCCATGAGCAACCAGTTTATCTAGGAGAATGCTGTGGAAAATGGTGTAAGATACTTCATTAAAGCCCAGATAAGCAACAGCGTTTCCCCCATCCACTAAGGGGGTCACCTTGTCACAGAAGGAGATCAGGTTAGGCAAGCAGGACCTGCCTTTCATAAACCCATGCTGATTGGTCCTGATCACCTGCTTGTCACGTATGTGCCTCGTGATGAAACTCAAGATGATCTGCTCTATAAGCTTCCCGGCACCCAGGTCTCCCTGATAGGCCTGCAGTTCTCTGGATCCTCCTTCCAGACTTCTTGTAGATGGGTGTCACAATTACTAACCTCTGTTCCACTGGGACCTATGCTGTTAGCCAAGACTGCTGATAAATGACTGAAAGTGGTTTGGTGACCACTTTGTCCAGCTCCCTCAGTACCCTTGGGTGCATCCCACCTGTCCCTATAGTCTTGTGTGTGTCTATGAAAAGAAGCAGGTCACACATTACTTTGCCTTGGATTATGGGGGCATCATTCTGCTCCCCATCCCTGTCTTCTGGCTCAGGTGTCTGGGTACCTGAAGAACAAAGTGTCTTATTATTGAAGATTGAAGCAAAGACAACATTACAGTACCTCAACCTTTTCCTCATCCTTGGTCATTACGTTCCTCCCTGCATCCATTATGTTTATTATCCTGGTTCTGTGTAAAAAGGGGTTCAGGGCAGGACCCACACAGAACAGAACTATGTACTCGCCTCTCCACCCCCTCAGAGAGAGAGAGAGACACTTTGGAAAAAAAAAAATGAAGTATATTGTTCAACAAGGAACAGAAAACGAAAAAGGGAGGTAAGGAAAATAATATATACAAAGATTAGGGGAAAAATACAAAGAGTAAAATATACAAAACCCTCAGAAATGGTTCCAGGGTCCCAAGGAGTGAAAGGACAACTTTCTTCTCCAAGCTCCAAGGCAGGAGTGAAATTAGAAACCACTCCCTGCCTCTTATCAGAGTGTGTGTGGGAAGGAGAGGGAATACAATGGTTTCACCCCCACCCGGGGTCCTCCCAGTTGCTGGAAGGTGACGCCCCCATCCCAAGCCTCAAACCACAACACATTAAAAGGTGGAAGTTCTCCTTAGCCCTTTTCTTCTGCTAAATCTATTTAGGGAAACATTTTCTACTGTCTTTTATAGCAGTGGCAAACTGAAGTTCTGGTTGGGGTTTAGCCCTTCTAATTTTCTCCCTGCATAACCTCACAACATCCTTGTAATCTTTGAGAGTTGCCTGTCCCTTCTTTCAAAGAGTGTAAACTCTATTTTTTTTTTCCCTAAATTGGAGCATAAGCCCCCTGTTAAGCCAGGCCATTCTCCTCCCCCAATGGCATTTGCACATGGAGACAGCTTGATCCTGAGCCTTTGAGATTTCCTTCTTGAAGCATCTCCAGTCTTCCTGGACTCCATTGCCCTTCAGGACTGCTTCCCAAGGGACTTAGCCAGGTTCCTAAACAGGTCGAAGTCTGCCCTCCAGAAATCTTAAGGTAGCATTTCTCTTGACCCCACTCCTTACTTTTTCGAGAATCTAGAACTCAATGATTTTGTGATAGCTATGCCCAAAATGGTCTCTAACCATTATATCACCCACAAGTCCTTCTCTGTTTACAAACACCAGGTCCAGTGAAGCACCTTTCCTAGTTTGTTCACACACCAGCAGTGTGAGGAAAATTTCTTCCACACACTTCATGAACCTCTTGGACTGTTCCTTCTCTGCTGTATTGTATTTTCAGCAGATATCTGTTGAATCCCCCATGAGAATGAGGGCTAATGATCATGAGACATTTCACAGCTGCTTGTAGAATATTTCACCTGCCTCTTCATCCTGGCTGGGTGGTCTATAACAGACTCCTTCCATGATATCAGCCTTGTTGGCCTTCCCCCTGATTCCTGCCCATAAACACTCAACCCTAAATAAGGGTTTTGATGTACAGATGTGCCTCTGTGGAATATTTCAGATACTGGAAAAGACATTATTATCATGACATGCTGAACTCATGAAAGGTTAAACAGCTGTTTGTTTTTTTGTTTTTTTTTTTCTTTTTAAGAAATACAGAGATTACCTTAAAGGACAGCAAACAAATAACTATATGTAATCTTTGATGGACCAACATCTAAACTAACTATATTATTGATACAATAATATACCTAAATTATTAATTTAATTTAATGATTAATAGAAGCCTTTTTTAAAATATCAGTTTGAAGAGAGGATTGAATTAGTTTCTTCAGACTTTTCAAACATATATAAAAAATTAAGTTTTAGGAGACTATAATTAGTACAAGTTCCCTGGAACACAGTGTTTTCCACAAATCAAGGGAAAAACTTTTAATCAAAAAAGTTTTCCAACACGCCTAATTGTATGATGAAGGGCAGAAAAGGTCTTTGTCAGGCTTCAATGTGCCAAGTTGTATTTTATAAGTTATTATACTGTCTTTTATTTATCTCTGGTGTTAGCTAAAAAAATATCAGTGTACTTGATGTTTTGGTGCTTGAAGTTTTCTATGGCCAAATATATTTGAAAGTTCTTTCTTCCCCAAGATACACTACATTAAGCTCCTGGGATCACACATACAGGGACACATACAGAGCTATGTATTTATGCAGATAAAGATTTATAACAGTTCCATTTGTTCTTTAGGTTTCTTTTAATTTCTTAAAAGTAAAATATTTTAAAAGTATCAGTGAATGAAGGAATCAGTGAACAACATTCCTTTGAAGTGAATGAAGTAAATAATATCTTTGTTTTAGAAATACTAAGATAGAGAAGGATAGTTAATTGTTTTATAAGCTTTCTAGATTCACTCAAATATTATTGTAAAGAAGCAGAAGCCAGGTCTCCATGAAAGATCTCTGTGATGGTATCTAATGGGATTAATTTTTCCTTGAAAATCCACCTGTTTTCATATACTAGGCAAGCTTGTTCATACCTAAAAAATCTACCTGTAGGCTGTAGTTGAACTTACCTATAATGCACCTGCAGAAGGTCTAAGTTTAAGATAGATTCTGCAAT
>NW_008603649.1:32279-34123 GCF_000691845.1 Merops nubicus | reverse complement strand
CTCAGCCTTTTCCTCATCTTTGGTAACCATGTTCCTCCTTGCTTCCAGTGAAGGATGGAGATTCTCCCTGGTTCTGTTTTTGTTGTTAATATATTTATAAAAACACTTTTTATTATCTCTTGCAGCAGTGACCAGGATGAGTTCTAGCTGAGCTTTTTCCCCCACTAATGTTCTTTCTATATGACCTAACTAAATCCCTACACTCTTCCTGAGTAGCCTGCCCCTTCTTCCAAAGGTTGTAGACTTTCCTCTTCCTCCTAAGTCCCAGCAAAAGCTCCCTGTTCAGCCACACCAATTGTCCTTTGCACCAGCTTGTCTTACAACACATGGGGACAGCCTGCTCCTATGCCTTTAAGAGTTTCTTCTCAAAAAAGGTCCAGCCTTCCTGGACCCCTTTGCCGTCCAGGGCTGTATCCCAAGGGACTTCCTCAACCAGTGTTCTAAACAGGTTGATGCCCACCCTTTGGAAGTCCATGGTGATATTTTGCTGCCTCCCTTCCTTACCTGACAAAGTATTGAGAACTCTGTCATTTCATGGTCACTGAGCCCAAGACAGTCTCTGACCACCACATCACTCACCAGTCCTTCTCTGAAAATAACAAATCCAGCAATTCACCTCCCTGGTGAGCTCCCTCACCAGCTGAGTCAGGAAGTACCTTCCACAGACTCCAGGACTGTTTTCTCTCTGCTGTGTTATATTACCAGCAGATGTCTGGTATGTTGAGGTCCCCCACAAGAACAAGGGCAGTTATCCTTCATGCATTCCAGGAGTCTCCTAGATTGCCTACAGCTCACTGTGCTATTTTTCCCGCAGATGTTGGGGTGGTTGAAGTCACTCAGCGGTATGAAAGCCTGAAAGCATGAAGCCTCTTTAGCTGGAGTAAGAAGGCTTTGTAAGAACCGCTTATGCCTCTTCCTTCTGGACAGCTCTTCACACTTTATCCATTTCTTGACATAGAGCCTCCACCCCTCGTTCCTTCACCTGTCCTGTGAACAGCCTATAGCCATTGATAGCCGCACTCTGGTCGTCCCACCATGTTTTCAGTCATGCAAACTTGGATGCAGCTTTCTAGCAGCATGATGGCTTCCAGCTCCTCCTGCTTGTTGCTCATGCTGTGTGTATTTGTATAGGAGCACTTCAGCTGGGCTGCTGGCTGTGTCACCTTCAAGTAAACAGATGCTACGCTATCCAATGTCTACCTGCACTTTCACAGTGTGATGTGGGCCTCAGTCAGTCAATCATCTGAGCCACTGGACACATTCAAACTAAATTCAGGCAATAGGATCTAGAAATAAGCTAGATCTCTGTTGTGATTTAGACCCATCTGGGAGTACCACGTGGCCACTTGCTCCCCTCCCCCCGCCTCTTGCCCTCTCCCCTGGTGGGATGTGAAGGAGAGTAGGAAGAAAAAGGCAAAATCCCATGGGCAGAACAGAGCTAATTCTGTTCAGTGATTTTACTTTTCACCTAAAGCTTCTTCTAATTAACTGCACTTTGTGAAGCTAACAACATATTTTCACAGACTGTCTGCTTTCAGCAGTGATAACACTCCACGTTTAGAGTTACTGCCAGGGGTTGGTGTGCAGGCCAAGGTCACTGCTAAAGCTTGTATCCCACATGGAGTGGGACAGAAAGTAAAGCCATACCTGCAGGGAGGAGCGGACAAGATAAGTGACCCTGAGATTCACCAATTAAGTGTTCCATCCCATATCCATCATATTCAGTATAAAAGCTGAAGGATCATGAAGGTCAAGCCCTTCCATCTCCTTTCTGCCTTCTTCCTCACTTTTGCTGCAGTGGCCGGCATCTGAGGAGGACTCCATCCAGCCTGCCTTTGATCTGA